>NW_027617011.1:0-158959 GCF_964187855.1 Myxine glutinosa
CACAAGTGCGAAAAGTGGTTTTTCAACACTAACACAGGTGCGAAAAGTGGTTTTTCCACACCAATACAAGTGCAAAAGTGGTTTCCTGCACCAACACAAGTGCGAAAAGTGGTTTTTCAACACTAACACAAGTGCGAAAAGTGGTTTTTCAACACTATCACAAGTGCAAAAAGTGTTTTTTCCACACGAATACAAGTGCAAAAGTGGTTTCCTGCACCAACACAAGTGCGAAAAGTGGTTTTTCAACACTAACACAAGTGCGAAAAGTGGTTTTTCAACACTAACACAAGTGCGAAAAGTGGTTTTTCAACACTAACACAAGTGTGAAAAGTGGTTTTTCAACACTATCACAAGTGCAAAAAGTGGTTTCCTGCATCAATACAAGTGCAAAAGTGGTGTCCTGCACCAACACAAGTGCGAAAAGTGGTTTTTCAACACCAACACAAGTGCAAAAAGTGGTTTTTCAACACTAACACAAGTATGAAAAGTGGTTTTTCAACACTATCACAAGTGCAAAAAGTGTTTTTTCCACACTAATACAAGTGCAAAAGTGGTTTCCTGCACCAACACAAGTGCGAAAAGTGGTTTTTCAACACTAACACAAGTATGAAAAGTGGTTTTTTAACACTAACACAAGTGCGAAAAGTGGTTTTTCCACACTAATACAAGTGCAAAAGTGGTTTCCTGCACCAACACAAGCGCGAAAAGTGGTTTTTCAACACTAACACAAGTGCGAAAAGTGGTTTTTCCACACTAATACAAGTGCAAAAGTGGTTTCCTGCACCAACACAAGTGCGAATAGTGGTTTCCTGCACCAACACAAGTGCGAAAAGTGGTTTTGCAACACTAACACAAGTGCGAAAAGTGGTTTTTCAACACAAACACAAGTGCGAAAAGTGGTTTTTCAACACTAACACAAGTGCGAAAAGTGGTTTTTCAACACTAACACAAGTGCGAAAAGTGGTTTTTCCACAGTAATACAAGTGCAAAAGTGGTTTCCTGCACCAACACAAGTGCGAAAAGTGGTTTTTCAACACCAACACAAGTGCGAAAAGTGGTTTTTCAACACTAACACAAGTGCGAAAAGTGGTTTTTCAACACTATCACAAGTGCAAAAAGTGTTTTTTCCACACTAATACAAGTGCAAAAGTGGTTTCCTGCACCAACACAAGTGCGAAAAGTGGTTTTTCAACACTAACACAAGTGCAACAAAGTGGTTTTTCAACACTAACATAAGTGCGAAAAGTGGTTTTTCCACACTAATACAAGTGCAAAAGTGGTTTCCTGCACCAACACAAGTGCGAAAAGTGGTTTTTCAACACTAACACAAGTGCGAAAAGTGGTTTTTCAACACTATCACAAGTGCAAAAAGTGTTTTTTCCACACTAATACAAGTGCAAAAGTGGTTTTTCAACACTATCACTAGTGCAAAAAGTGTTTTTTCCACACTAATACAAGTGCAAAAGTGGTTTCCTGCACAAACACAAGTGCGAAAAGTGGTTTTTCAACACTAACACAAGTGCGAAAAGTGGTTTTTCAACACTAACACAAGTGCGAAAAGTGGTTTTTCCACACTAATACAAATGCAAAAGTGGTTTCCTGCACCAACACAAGTGCGAAAAGTGGTTCTTCAACACTAACACAAGTGCGAAAAGTGGTTTTTCCACTCTAGTACAAGTGCAAAAGTGGTTTCCTGCACAAACACAAGTGCGAAAAGTGGTTTTTCAACACTAACACAAGTGCGAAAAGTGGTTTTTCAACACTAACACAAGTGCGAAAAGTGGTTTTTCATCACTAACACAAGTGCGAAAAGTGGTTTTTCAACACTAACACAGGTGCGAAAAGTGGTTTTTCCACACCAATACAAGTGCAAAAGTGGTTTCCTGCACCAACACAAGTGCGAAAAGTGGTTTTTCAACACTAACACAAGTGCGAAAAGTGGTTTTTCAACACTATCACAAGTGCAAAAAGTGTTTTTTCCACACGAATACAAGTGCAAAAGTGGTTTCCTGCACCAACACAAGTGCGAAAAGTGGTTTTTCAACACTAACACAAGTGCGTAAAGTGGTTTTTCAACACTAACACAAGTGCGAAAAGTGGTTTTTCAACACTAACACAAGTGCGAAAAGTGGTTTTTCCACACTAATACAAGTGCAAAAGTGATTTCCTGCACCAACACAAGTGCGAAAATTGGTTTTTCAACACTAACACAAGTGCGAAAAGTGGTTTTTCAACACTATCACAAGTGCAAAAAGTGGTTTTTCCACACTAATACAAGTGCAAAAGTGGTTTCCTGCACCAACACAAGTGCGAAAAGTGGTTTGTCAACACTAACACAAGTGCGAAAAGTGGTTTTTCAACACTAACACAAGTGCGAAAAGTGGTTTTTCAACACTATCACAAGTGCAAAAAGTGTTTTTTCCACACTAATACAAGTGCAAAAGTGGTTTCCTGCACCAACACAAGTGCGAAAAGTGGTTTTTCAACACTAACACAAGTGCGTAAAGTGGTTTTTCAACACTACCACAAGTGCGAAAAGTGGTGTTTCAACACTAACACATGTGCGAAAAGTGGTTTCTCCACACTAATACAAGTGCAAAAGTGGTTTGTCAACACTAACACAAGTGCGAAAAGTGGTTTTTCAACACTAACACAAGTGCGAAAAGTGGTTTTTCAACACTATCACAAGTGCAAAAAGTGTTTTTTCCACACTAATACAAGTGCAAAAGTGGTTTCCTGCACCAACACAAGTGCGAAAAGTGGTTTTTCAACACTAACACAAGTGCGAAAAGTGGTTTTTCAACACTAACACAAGTGCGAAAAGTGGTTTTTCCACACTAATACAAGTGCAAAAGTGGTTTCGTGCACCAACACAAGTGCGAAAAGTGGTTTTTCAACACTAACACAAGTGCGAAAAGTGGTTTTTCAACACTATCACAAGTGCAAAAAGTGTTTTTTCCACACTAATACAAGTGCAAAAGTGGTTTCCTGCACCAACACAAGTGCGAAAAGTGGTTGTTCAACACTAACACAAGTGCGAAAAGTGGTTTTTCCACACCAACACAAGTGCGAAAAGTGGTTTTTCCACACTAATACAAGTGCAAAAGTGGTTTCCTGCATCAATACAAGTGCGAAAATTGGTTTTTCAACACTAACACAAGTGCGAAAAGTGGTTTTTCAACACTATCACAAGTGCGAAAAGTGGTTTTTCAACACTAACACAAGTGCAAAAAGTGGTTTTTCAACACTATCACAAGTGCAAAAAGTGTTTTTTCCACACTAATACAAGTGCAAAAGTGGTTTCCTGCACCAACACAAGTGCGAAAAGTGGTTTTTCAACACTAACACAAGTGCGAAAAGTGGTTTTTCCACACTAATACAAGTGCAAAAGTGGTTTCCTGCACCAACACAAGTGCGAAAAGTGGTTTTTCAACACTAACACAAGTGCGAAAAGTGGTTTTTCAACACTAACACAAGTGCGAAAAGTGGTTTTTCAACACTAACACAAGTGCGAAAAGTGGTTTATCCACACTAATACAAGTGCAAAAGTGGTTTCCTGCACCAACACAAGTGCGAAAAGTGGTTTTTCAACACTAACACAAGTGCGAAAAGTGGTTTTTCCACACTAATACAAGTGCAAAAGTGGTTTCCTGCACCAACACAAGTGCGAAAAGTGGTTTTTCAACACTAACACAAGTGCGAAAAGTGGTTTTTCAACTCTAACACAAGTGCGAAAAGTGGTTTTTCCACACTAGTACAAGTGCAAAAGTGGTTTCCTGCACCAACACAAGTGCGAAAAGCGGTTTTTCAACACTAACACAAGTGCGAAAAGTGGTTTTTCAACACTAACACAAGTGCGAAAAGTGGTTTTTCAACACTAACACAAGTGCGAAAAGTGGTTTTTCCACACTAATACAAGTGCAAAAGTGGTTTCCTGCACCAACACAAGTGCGAAAAGTGGTTTTTCAACACTAACACAAGTGCGAAAAGTGGTTTTTCAACACTATCACAAGTGCAAAAAGTGTTTTTTCCACACTAATACAAGTGCAAAAGTGGTTTCCTGCACCAACACAAGTTCGAAAAGTGGTTTTTCAACACTAACACAAGTGCGAAAAGTGGTTTTTCAACACTAACACAAGTGCGAAAAGTGGTTTTTCCACACTAATACAAGTGCAAAAGTGGTTTCCTGCACCAACACAAGTGCGAAAAGTGGTTTTCAACACTAACACAAGTGCGAAAAGTGGTTTTTCAACACTAACACAAGTGCGAAAAGTGGTTTTTCCACACTAAGACAAGTGCAAAAGTGGTTTCCTGCACCAACACAAGTGCGAAAAGTGGTTTTTCAACACTAACACAAGTGCGAAAAGTGGTTTTTCAACACTATCACAAGTGAAAAAAGTGTTTTTTCCACACTAATACAAGTGCAAAAGTGGTTTCCTGCACCAACACAAGTGCGAAAAGTGGTTTTTCAACACTAACACAAGTGCGTTAAGTGGTTTTTCAACACTACCACAAGTGCGAAAAGTGGTTTTTCAACACTAACACATGTGCAAAAAGTGGTTTTCCACACTAATACAAGTGCAAAAGTGGTTTTTCAACACTATCACTAGTGCAAAAAGTGTTTTTTCCACACTAATACAAGTGCAAAAGTGGTTTCCTGCACAAACACAAGTGCGAAAAGTGGTTTTTCAACACTAACACAAGTGCGAAAAGTGGTTTTTCAACACTAACACAAGTGCGAAAAGTGGTTTTTCCACACTAATACAAATGCAAAAGTGGTTTCCTGCACCAACACAAGTGCGAAAAGTGGTTCTTCAACACTAACACAAGTGCGAAAAGTGGTTTTTCAACACTAACACAAGTGCGAAAAGTGGTTTTTCCACACTAATACAAGTGCAAAAGTGGTTTCCTGCACCAACACAAGTGCGAAAAGTGGTTTTTCAACACCAACACAAGTGCGAAAAGTGGTTTTTCAACACTAACACAAGTGCGAAAAGTGGTTTTTCAACACTATCACAAGTGCAAAAAGTGTTTTTTCCACACTAATACAAGTGCAAAAGTGGTTTCCTGCACCAACACAAGTGCGAAAAGTGGTTTTTCAACACTAACACAAGTGCGTAAAGTGGTTTTTCAACACTACCACAAGTGCGAAAAGTGGTGTTTCAACACTAACACATGTGCGAAAAGTGGTTTCTCCACACTAATACAAGTGCAAAAGTGGTTTGTCAACACTAACACAAGTGCGAAAAGTGGTTTTTCAACACTAACACAAGTGCGAAAAGTGGTTTTTCAACACTATCACAAGTGCAAAAAGTGTTTTTTCCACACTAATACAAGTGCAAAAGTGGTTTCCTGCACCAACACAAGTGCGAAAAGTGGTTTTTCATCACTAACACAAGTGCGAAAAGTGGTTTTTCAACACTAACACAGGTGCGAAAAGTGGTTTTTCCACACCAATACAAGTGCAAAAGTGGTTTCCTGCACCAACACAAGTGCGAAAAGTGGTTTTTCAACACTAACACAAGTGCGAAAAGTGGTTTTTCAACACTATCACAAGTGCAAAAAGTGTTTTTTCCACACTAATACAAGTGCAAAAGTGGTTTCCTGCACCAACACAAGTTCGAAAAGTGGTTTTTCAACACTAACACAAGTGCGAAAAGTGGTTTTTCAACACTAACACAAGTGCGAAAAGTGGTTTTTCCACACTAATACAAGTGCAAAAGTGGTTTCCTGCACCAACACAAGTGCGAAAAGTGGTTTTCAACACTAACACAAGTGCGAAAAGTGGTTTTTCAACACTAACACAAGTGCGAAAAGTGGTTTTTCCACACTAAGACAAGTGCAAAAGTGGTTTCCTGCACCAACACAAGTGCGAAAAGTGGTTTTTCAACACTAACACAAGTGCGAAAAGTGGTTTTTCAACACTATCACAAGTGAAAAAAGTGTTTTTTCCACACTAATACAAGTGCAAAAGTGGTTTCCTGCACCAACACAAGTGCGAAAAGTGGTTTTTCAACACTAACACAAGTGCGTTAAGTGGTTTTTCAACACTACCACAAGTGCGAAAAGTGGTTTTTCAACACTAACACATGTGCAAAAAGTGGTTTTCCACACTAATACAAGTGCAAAAGTGGTTTTTCAACACTATCACTAGTGCAAAAAGTGTTTTTTCCACACTAATACAAGTGCAAAAGTGGTTTCCTGCACAAACACAAGTGCGAAAAGTGGTTTTTCAACACTAACACAAGTGCGAAAAGTGGTTTTTCAACACTAACACAAGTGCGAAAAGTGGTTTTTCCACACTAATACAAATGCAAAAGTGGTTTCCTGCACCAACACAAGTGCGAAAAGTGGTTCTTCAACACTAACACAAGTGCGAAAAGTGGTTTTTCAACACTAACACAAGTGCGAAAAGTGGTTTTTCCACACTAATACAAGTGCAAAAGTGGTTTCCTGCACCAACACAAGTGCGAAAAGTGGTTTTTCAACACCAACACAAGTGCGAAAAGTGGTTTTTCAACACTAACACAAGTGCGAAAAGTGGTTTTTCAACACTATCACAAGTGCAAAAAGTGTTTTTTCCACACTAATACAAGTGCAAAAGTGGTTTCCTGCACCAACACAAGTGCGAAAAGTGGTTTTTCAACACTAACACAAGTGCGTAAAGTGGTTTTTCAACACTACCACAAGTGCGAAAAGTGGTGTTTCAACACTAACACATGTGCGAAAAGTGGTTTCTCCACACTAATACAAGTGCAAAAGTGGTTTGTCAACACTAACACAAGTGCGAAAAGTGGTTTTTCAACACTAACACAAGTGCGAAAAGTGGTTTTTCAACACTATCACAAGTGCAAAAAGTGTTTTTTCCACACTAATACAAGTGCAAAAGTGGTTTCCTGCACCAACACAAGTGCGAAAAGTGGTTTTTCATCACTAACACAAGTGCGAAAAGTGGTTTTTCAACACTAACACAGGTGCGAAAAGTGGTTTTTCCACACCAATACAAGTGCAAAAGTGGTTTCCTGCACCAACACAAGTGCGAAAAGTGGTTTTTCAACACTAACACAAGTGCGAAAAGTGGTTTTTCAACACTATCACAAGTGCAAAAAGTGTTTTTTCCACACGAATACAAGTGCAAAAGTGGTTTCCTGCACCAACACAAGTGCGAAAAGTGGTTTTTCAACACTAACACAAGTGCGAAAAGTGGTTTTTCAACACTAACACAAGTGCGAAAAGTGGTTTTTCAACACTAACACAAGTGTGAAAAGTGGTTTTTCAACACTATCACAAGTGCAAAAAGTGGTTTCCTGCATCAATACAAGTGCAAAAGTGGTGTCCTGCACCAACACAAGTGCGAAAAGTGGTTTTTCAACACCAACACAAGTGCAAAAAGTGGTTTTTCAACACTAACACAAGTGCGAAAAGTGGTTTTTCAACACTATCACAAGTGCAAAAAGTGTTTTTTCCACACTAATACAAGTGCAAAAGTGGTTTCCTGCACCAACACAAGTGCGAAAAGTGGTTTTTCAACACTAACACAAGTATGAAAAGTGGTTTTTTAACACTAACACAAGTGCGAAAAGTGGTTTTTCCACACTAATACAAGTGCAAAAGTGGTTTCCTGCACCAACACAAGCGCGAAAAGTGGTTTTTCAACACTAACACAAGTGCGAAAAGTGGTTTTTCCACACTAATACAAGTGCAAAAGTGGTTTCCTGCACCAACACAAGTGCGAATAGTGGTTTCCTGCACCAACACAAGTGCGAAAAGTGGTTTTGCAACACTAACACAAGTGCGAAAAGTGGTTTTTCAACACAAACACAAGTGCGAAAAGTGGTTTTTCAACACTAACACAAGTGCGAAAAGTGGTTTTTCAACACTAACACAAGTGCGAAAAGTGGTTTTTCCACAGTAATACAAGTGCAAAAGTGGTTTCCTGCACCAACACAAGTGCGAAAAGTGGTTTTTCAACACCAACACAAGTGCGAAAAGTGGTTTTTCAACACTAACACAAGTGCGAAAAGTGGTTTTTCAACACTATCACAAGTGCAAAAAGTGTTTTTTCCACACTAATACAAGTGCAAAAGTGGTTTCCTGCACCAACACAAGTGCGAAAAGTGGTTTTTCAACACTAACACAAGTGCAACAAAGTGGTTTTTCAACACTAACATAAGTGCGAAAAGTGGTTTTTCCACACTAATACAAGTGCAAAAGTGGTTTCCTGCACCAACACAAGTGCGAAAAGTGGTTTTTCAACACTAACACAAGTGCGAAAAGTGGTTTTTCAACACTATCACAAGTGCAAAAAGTGTTTTTTTCCACACTAATACAAGTGCAAAAGTGGTTTCCTGCACCAACACAAGTGCGAAAAGTGGTTTTTCAACACTAACACAAGTGCGAAAAGTGGTTTTTCAACACTAACACAAGTGCGAAAAGTGTTTTTTCCACACTAATACAAGTGCAAAAGTGGTTTCCTGCACCAACACAAGTGCGAAAAGTGGTTTTTCAACACTAACACAAGTGCGAAAAGTGGTTTTTCAACACTAACACAAGTGCGAAAAGTGGTTTTTCAACACTAACACAAGTGCGAAAAGTGGTTTTTCCACACTAATACAAGTGCAAAAGTGGTTTTCTGCACCAACACAAGTGCGAAAAGTGGTTTTTCAACACTAACACAAGTGCGAAAAGTGGTTTTTCAACACTATCACAAGTGCAAAAAGTGTTTTTTCCACACTAATACAAGTGCAAAAGTGGTTTCCTGCACCAACACAAGTGCGAAAAGTGGTTTTTCATCACTAACACAAGTGCGAAAAGTGGTTTTTCAACACTAACACAGGTGCGAAAAGTGGTTTTTCCACACCAATACAAGTGCAAAAGTGGTTTCCTGCACCAACACAAGTGCGAAAAGTGGTTTTTCAACACTAACACAAGTGCGAAAAGTGGTTTTTCAACACTATCACAAGTGCAAAAAGTGTTTTTTCCACACGAATACAAGTGCAAAAGTGGTTTCCTGCACCAACACAAGTGCGAAAAGTGGTTTTTCAACACTAACACAAGTGCGTAAAGTGGTTTTTCAACACTAACACAAGTGCGAAAAGTGGTTTTTCAACACTAACACAAGTGCGAAAAGTGGTTTTTCCACACTAATACAAGTGCAAAAGTGATTTCCTGCACCAACACAAGTGCGAAAATTGGTTTTTCAACACTAACACAAGTGCGAAAAGTGGTTTTTCAACACTATCACAAGTGCAAAAAGTGGTTTTTCCACACTAATACAAGTGCAAAAGTGGTTTCCTGCACCAACACAAGTGCGAAAAGTGGTTTGTCAACACTAACACAAGTGCGAAAAGTGGTTTTTCAACACTAACACAAGTGCGAAAAGTGGTTTTTCAACACTATCACAAGTGCAAAAAGTGTTTTTTCCACACTAATACAAGTGCAAAAGTGGTTTCCTGCACCAACACAAGTGCGAAAAGTGGTTTTTCAACACTAACACAAGTGCGTAAAGTGGTTTTTCAACACTACCACAAGTGCGAAAAGTGGTGTTTCAACACTAACACATGTGCGAAAAGTGGTTTCTCCACACTAATACAAGTGCAAAAGTGGTTTGTCAACACTAACACAAGTGCGAAAAGTGGTTTTTCAACACTAACACAAGTGCGAAAAGTGGTTTTTCAACACTATCACAAGTGCAAAAAGTGTTTTTTCCACACTAATACAAGTGCAAAAGTGGTTTCCTGCACCAACACAAGTGCGAAAAGTGGTTTTTCAACACTAACACAAGTGCGAAAAGTGGTATTTCAACACTAACACAAGTGCGAAAAGTGGTTTTTCCACACTAATACAAGTGCAAAAGTGGTTTCGTGCACCAACACAAGTGCGAAAAGTGGTTTTTCAACACTAACACAAGTGCGAAAAGTGGTTTTTCAACACTATCACAAGTGCAAAAAGTGTTTTTTTCCACACTAATACAAGTGCAAAAGTGGTTTCCTGCACCAACACAAGTGCGAAAAGTGGTTGTTCAACACTAACACAAGTGCGAAAAGTGGTTTTTCCACACCAACACAAGTGCGAAAAGTGGTTTTTCCACACTAATACAAGTGCAAAAGTGGTTTCCTGCATCAATACAAGTGCGAAAATTGGTTTTTCAACACTAACACAAGTGCGAAAAGTGGTTTTTCAACACTATCACAAGTGCGAAAAGTGGTTTTTCAACACTAACACAAGTGCAAAAAGTGGTTTTTCAACACTATCACAAGTGCAAAAAGTGTTTTTTCCACACTAATACAAGTGCAAAAGTGGTTTCCTGCACCAACACAAGTGCGAAAAGTGGTTTTTCAACACTAACACAAGTGCGAAAAGTGGTTTTTCCACACTAATACAAGTGCAAAAGTGGTTTCCTGCACCAACACAAGTGCGAAAAGTGGTTTTTCAACACTAACACAAGTGCGAAAAGTGGTTTTTCAACACTAACACAAGTGCGAAAAGTGGTTTTTCAACACTAACACAAGTGCGAAAAGTGGTTTATCCACACTAATACAAGTGCAAAAGTGGTTTCCTGCACCAACACAAGTGCGAAAAGTGGTTTTTCAACACTAACACAAGTGCGAAAAGTGGTTTTTCCACACTAATACAAGTGCAAAAGTGGTTTCCTGCACCAACACAAGTGCGAAAAGTGGTTTTTCAACACTAACACAAGTGCGAAAAGTGGTTTTTCAACACTAACACAAGTGCGAAAAGTGGTTTTTCCACACTAGTACAAGTGCAAAAGTGGTTTCCTGCACCAACACAAGTGCGAAAAGCGGTTTTTCAACACTAACACAAGTGCGAAAAGTGGTTTTTCAACACTAACACAAGTGCGAAAAGTGGTTTTTCAACACTAACACAAGTGCGAAAAGTGGTTTTTCCACACTAATACAAGTGCAAAAGTGGTTTCCTGCACCAACACAAGTGCGAAAAGTGGTATTTCAACACTAACACAAGTGCGAAAAGTGGTTTTTCAACACTATCACAAGTGCAAAAAGTGTTTTTTCCACACTAATACAAGTGCAAAAGTGGTTTCCTGCACCAACACAAGTTCGAAAAGTGGTTTTTCAACACTAACACAAGTGCGAAAAGTGGTTTTTCAACACTAACACAAGTGCGAAAAGTGGTTTTTCCACACTAATGCAAGTGCAAAAGTGGTTTCCTGCACCAACACAAGTGCGAAAAGTGGTTTTCAACACTAACACAAGTGCGAAAAGTGGTTTTTCAACACTAACACAAGTGCGAAAAGTGGTTTTTCCACACTAAGACAAGTGCAAAAGTGGTTTCCTGCACCAACACAAGTGCGAAAAGTGGTTTTTCAACACTAACACAAGTGCGAAAAGTGGTTTTTCAACACTATCACAAGTGAAAAAAGTGTTTTTTCCACACTAATACAAGTGCAAAAGTGGTTTCCTGCACCAACACAAGTGCGAAAAGTGGTTTTTCAACACTAACACAAGTGCGTTAAGTGGTTTTTCAACACTACAACAAGTGCGAAAAGTGGTTTTTCAACACTAACACATGTGCAAAAAGTGGTTTTCCACACTAATACAAGTGCAAAAGTGGTTTTTCAACACTATCACTAGTGCAAAAAGTGTTTTTTCCAAACTAATACAAGTGCAAAAGTGGTTTCCTGCACAAACACAAGTGCGAAAAGTGGTTTTTCAACACTAACACAAGTGCGAAAAGTGGTTTTTCAACACTAACACAAGTGCGAAAAGTGGTTTTTCCACACTAATACAAATGCAAAAGTGGTTTCCTGCACCAACACAAGTGCGAAAAGTGGTTCTTCAACACTAACACAAGTGCGAAAAGTGGTTTTTCAACACTAACACAAGTGCGAAAAGTGGTTTTTCCACACTAATACAAGTGCAAAAGTGGTTTCCTGCACCAACACAAGTGCGAAAAGTGGTTTTTCAACACCAACACAAGTGCGAAAAGTGGTTTTTCAACACTAACACAAGTGCAAAAAGTGGTTTTTCAACACTATCACAAGTGCAAAAAGTGTTTTTTCCACACTAATACAAGTGCAAAAGTGGTTTCCTGCACCAACACAAGTGCGAAAAGTGGTTTTTCAACACTAACACAAGTGCGACAAAGTGGTTTTTCAACACTAACATAAGTGCGAAAAGTGGTTTTTCCACACTAATACAAGTGCAAAAGTGGTTTCCTGCACCAACACAAGTGCGAAAAGTGGTTTTTCAACACTAACACAAGTGCGAAAAGTGGTTTTTCCACACTAGTACAAGTGCAAAAGTGGTTTCCTGCACCAACACAAGTGCGAAAAGCGGTTTTTCAACACTAACACAAGTGCGAAAAGTGGTTTTTCAACACTAACACAAGTGCGAAAAGTGGTTTTTCAACACTAACACAAGTGCGAAAAGTGGTTTTTCCACACTAATACAAGTGCAAAAGTGGTTTCCTGCACCAACACAAGTGCGAAAAGTGGTTTTTCAACACTAACACAAGTGCGAAAAGTGGTTTTTCAACACTATCACAAGTGCAAAAAGTGTTTTTTCCACACTAATACAAGTGCAAAAGTGGTTTCCTGCACCAACACAAGTTCGAAAAGTGGTTTTTCAACACTAACACAAGTGCGAAAAGTGGTTTTTCAACACTAACACAAGTGCGAAAAGTGGTTTTTCCACACTAATACAAGTGCAAAAGTGGTTTCCTGCACCAACACAAGTGCGAAAAGTGGTTTTCAACACTAACACAAGTGCGAAAAGTGGTTTTTCAACACTAACACAAGTGCGAAAAGTGGTTTTTCCACACTAAGACAAGTGCAAAAGTGGTTTCCTGCACCAACACAAGTGCGAAAAGTGGTTTTTCAACACTAACACAAGTGCGAAAAGTGGTTTTTCAACACTATCACAAGTGAAAAAAGTGTTTTTTCCACACTAATACAAGTGCAAAAGTGGTTTCCTGCACCAACACAAGTGCGAAAAGTGGTTTTTCAACACTAACACAAGTGCGTTAAGTGGTTCTTCAACACTACCACAAGTGCGAAAAGTGGTTTTTCAACACTAACACATGTGCAAAAAGTGGTTTTCCACACTAATACAAGTGCAAAAGTGGTTTTTCAACACTATCACTAGTGCAAAAAGTGTTTTTTCCACACTAATACAAGTGCAAAAGTGGTTTCCTGCACAAACACAAGTGCGAAAAGTGGTTTTTCAACACTAACACAAGTGCGAAAAGTGGTTTTTCAACACTAACACAAGTGCGAAAAGTGGTTTTTCCACACTAATACAAATGCAAAAGTGGTTTCCTGCACCAACACAAGTGCGAAAAGTGGTTCTTCAACACTAACACAAGTGCGAAAAGTGGTTTTTCAACACTAACACAAGTGCGAAAAGTGGTTTTTCCACACTAATACAAGTGCAAAAGTGGTTTCCTGCACCAACACAAGTGCGAAAAGTGGTTTTTCAACACCAACACAAGTGCGAAAAGTGGTTTTTCAACACTAACACAAGTGCAAAAAGTGGTTTTTCAACACTATCACAAGTGCAAAAAGTGTTTTTTCCACACTAATACAAGTGCAAAAGTGGTTTCCTGCACCAACACAAGTGCGAAAAGTGGTTTTTCAACACTAACACAAGTGCGACAAAGTGGTTTTTCAACACTAACATAAGTGCGAAAAGTGGTTTTTCCACACTAATACAAGTGCAAAAGTGGTTTCCTGCACCAACACAAGTGCGAAAAGTGGTTTTTCAACACTAACACAAGTGCAAAAAGTGGTTTTTCAACACTATCACAAGTGCAAAAAGTGTTTTTTCCACACTAATACAAGTGCGAAAAGTGGTTTTTCAACACTAACACAAGTGCGAAAAGTGGTTTTTCAACACTAACACAAGTGCGAAAAGTGGTTTTTCAACACTAACACAAGTGCGAAAAGTGGTTTTTCCACACTAATACAAGTGCAAAAGTGGTTTCCTGCACCAACACAAGTGCGAAAAGTGGTTTTTCAACACTAACACAAGTGCGAAAAGTGGTTTTTCCACACTAATACAAGTGCAAAAGTGGTTTCCTGCACCAACACAAGTGCGAAAAGTGGTTTTTCAACACTAACACAAGTGCGAAAAGTGGTTTTTCAACACTAACACAAGTGCGAAAAGTGGTTTTTCAACACTAACACAAGTGCGAAAAGTGGTTTTCCACACTAATACAAGTGCAAAAGTGGTTTCCTGCACCAACACAAGTGCGAAAAGTGGTTTTTCAACACTAACACAAGTGCGAAAAGTGGTTTTTCAACACTAACACAAGTGCGAAAAGTGGTTTTTCAACACTAACACAAGTGCGAAAAGTGGTTTTTCCACACTAATACAAGTGCAAAAGTGGTTTCCTGCACCAACACAAGTGCGAAAAGTGGTTTTTCAACACTAACACAAGTGCGAAAAGTGGTTTTTCAACACTATCACAAGTGCAAAAAGTGTTTTTTCCACACTAATACAAGTGCAAAAGTGGTTTCCTGCACCAACACAAGTTCGAAAAGTGGTTTTTCAACACTAACACAAGTGCGAAAAGTGGTTTTTCAACACTAACACAAGTGCGAAAAGTGGTTTTTCCACACTAATACAAGTGCAAAAGTGGTTTCCTGCACCAACACAAGTGCGAAAAGTGGTTTTTCAACACTAACACAAGTGCGAAAAGTGGTTTTTCCACACTAATACAAGTGCAAAAGTGGTTTCCTGCACCAACACAAGTGCGAAAAGTGGTTTTTCAACACTAACACAAGTGCGAAAAGTGGTTTTTCAACACTAACACAAGTGCGAAAAGTGGTTTTTCAACACTAACACAAGTGCGAAAAGTGGTTTTTCCACACTAATACAAGTGCAAAAGTGGTTTCCTGCACCAACACAAGTGCGAAAAGTGGTTTTTCAACACTAACACAAGTGCGAAAAGTGGTTTTTCCACACTAATACAAGTGCAAAAGTGGTTTCCTGCACCAACACAAGTGCGAAAAGTGGTTTTTCAACACTAACACAAGTGCGAAAAGTGGTTTTTCAACACTAACACAAGTGCGAAAAGTGGTTTTTCCACTCTAGTACAAGTGCAAAAGTGGTTTCCTGCACCAACACAAGTGCGAAAAGTGGTTTTTCAACACTAACACAAGTGCGAAAAGTGGTTTTTCAACACTAACACAAGTGCGAAAAGTGGTTTTTCAACACTAACACAAGTGCGAAAAGTGGTTTTTCCACACTAATACAAGTGCAAAAGTGGTTTCCTGCACCAACACAAGTGCGAAAAGTGGTTTTTCAACACTAACACAAGTGCGAAAAGTGGTTTTTCAACACTATCACAAGTGCAAAAAGTGTTTTTTCCACACTAATACAAGTGCAAAAGTGGTTCCCTGCACCAACACAAGTTCGAAAAGTGGTTTTTCAACACTAACACAAGTGCGAAAAGTGGTTTTTCAACACTAACACAAGTGCGAAAAGTGGTTTTTCCACACTAATACAAGTGCAAAAGTGGTTTCCTGCACCAACACAAGTGCGAAAAGTGGTTTTCAACACTAACACAAGTGCGAAAAGTGGTTTTTCAACACTAACACAAGTGCGAAAAGTGGTTTTTCCACACTAAGACAAGTGCAAAAGTGGTTTCCTGCACCAACACAAGTGCGAAAAGTGGTTTTTCAACACTAACACAAGTGCGAAAAGTGGTTTTTCAACACTATCACAAGTGAAAAAAGTGTTTTTTCCACACTAATACAAGTGCAAAAGTGGTTTCCTGCACCAACACAAGTGCGAAAAGTGGTTTTTCAACACTAACACAAGTGCGTTAAGTGGTTTTTCAACACTACCACAAGTGCGAAAAGTGGTTTTTCAACACTAACACATGTGCAAAAAGTGGTTTTCCACACTAATACAAGTGCAAAAGTGGTTTTTCAACACTATCACTAGTGCAAAAAGTGTTTTTTCCACACTAATACAAGTGCAAAAGTGGTTTCCTGCACAAACACAAGTGCGAAAAGTGGTTTTTCAACACTAACACAAGTGCGAAAAGTGGTTTTTCAACACTAACACAAGTGCGAAAAGTGGTTTTTCCACACTAATACAAATGCAAAAGTGGTTTCCTGCACCAACACAAGTGCGAAAAGTGGTTCTTCAACACTAACACAAGTGCGAAAAGTGGTTTTTCAACACTAACACAAGTGCGAAAAGTGGTTTTTCCACACTAATACAAGTGCAAAAGTGGTTTCCTGCACCAACACAAGTGCGAAAAGTGGTTTTTCAACACCAACACAAGTGCGAAAAGTGGTTTTTCAACACTAACACAAGTGCGAAAAGTGGTTTTTCAACACTATCACAAGTGCAAAAAGTGTTTTTTCCACACTAATACAAGTGCAAAAGTGGTTTCCTGCACCAACACAAGTGCGAAAAGTGGTTTTTCAACACTAACACAAGTGCGACAAAGTGGTTTTTCAACACTAACATAAGTGCGAAAAGTGGTTTTTCCACACTAATACAAGTGCAAAAGTGGTTTCCTGCACCAACACAAGTGCGAAAAGTGGTTTTTCAACACTAACACAAGTGCGAAAAGTGGTTTTTCAACACTATCACAAGTGCAAAAAGTGTTTTTTCCACACTAATACAAGTGCGAAAAGTGGTTTTTCAACACTAACACAAGTGCGAAAAGTGGTTTTTCAACACTAACACAAGTGCGAAAAGTGGTTTTTCCACACTAATACAAGTGCAAAAGTGGTTTCCTGCACCAACACAAGTGCGAAAAGTGGTTTTTCAACACTAACACAAGTGCGAAAAGTGGTTTTTCAACACTAACACAAGTGCGAAAAGTGGTTTTTCAACACTAACACAAGTGCGAAAAGTGGTTTATCCACACTAATACAAGTGCAAAAGTGGTTTCCTGCACCAACACAAGTGCGAAAAGTGGTTTTTCAACACTAACACAAGTGCGAAAAGTGGTTTTTCCACACTAATACAAGTGCAAAAGTGGTTTCCTGCACCAACACAAGTGCGAAAAGTGGTTTTTCAACACTAACACTAGTGCGAAAAGTGGTTTTTCAACACTAACACAAGTGCGAAAAGTGGTTTTTCCACACTAGTACAAGTGCAAAAGTGGTTTCCTGCACCAACACAAGTGCGAAAAGCGGTTTTTCAACACTAACACAAGTGCGAAAAGTGGTTTTTCAACACTAACACAAGTGCGAAA
The DNA here is from genome assembly GCF_964187855.1 of Myxine glutinosa. Classification (NCBI taxonomy): domain Eukaryota; kingdom Metazoa; phylum Chordata; class Myxini; order Myxiniformes; family Myxinidae; genus Myxine; species Myxine glutinosa. The sequence goes on from NW_027617011.1 coordinate 17,200, forward strand.
AGTGGTTTTTCAACACTAACACAAGTGCGAAAAGTGGTTTTTCCACACTAATACAAGTGCAAAAGTGGTTTCCTGCACCAACACAAGTGCGAAAAGTGGTTTTTCAACACTAACACAAGTGCGAAAAGTGGTTTTTCAACACTATCACAAGTGCAAAAAGTGTTTTTTCCACACTAATACAAGTGCAAAAGTGGTTTCCTGCACCAACACAAGTTCGAAAAGTGGTTTTTCAACACTAACACAAGTGCGAAAAGTGGTTTTTCAACACTAACACAAGTGCGAAAAGTGGTTTTTCCACACTAATACAAGTGCAAAAGTGGTTTCCTGCACCAACACAAGTGCGAAAAGTGGTTTTCAACACTAACACAAGTGCGAAAAGTGGTTTTTCAACACTAACACAAGTGCGAAAAGTGGTTTTTCCACACGAAGACAAGTGCAAAAGTGGTTTCCTGCACCAACACAAGTGCGAAAAGTGGTTTTTCAACACTAACACAAGTGCGAAAAGTGGTTTTTCAACACTATCACAAGTGAAAAAAGTGTTTTTTCCACACTAATACAAGTGCAAAAGTGGTTTCCTGCACCAACACAAGTGCGAAAAGTGGTTTTTCAACACTAACACAAGTGCGTTAAGTGGTTTTTCAACACTACCACAAGTGCGAAAAGTGGTTTTTCAACACTAACACATGTGCAAAAAGTGGTTTTCCACACTAATACAAGTGCAAAAGTGGTTTTTCAACACTATCACTAGTGCAAAAAGTGTTTTTTCCACACTAATACAAGTGCAAAAGTGGTTTCCTGCACAAACACAAGTGCGAAAAGTGGTTTTTCAACACTAACACAAGTGCGAAAAGTGGTTTTTCAACACTAACACAAGTGCGAAAAGTGGTTTTTCCACACTAATACAAATGCAAAAGTGGTTTCCTGCACCAACACAAGTGCGAAAAGTGGTTCTTCAACACTAACACAAGTGCGAAAAGTGGTTTTTCAACACTAACACAAGTGCGAAAAGTGGTTTCCTGCACCAACACAAGTGCGAAAAGTGGTTTTTCAACACCAACACAAGTGCGAAAAGTGGTTTTTCAACACTAACACAAGTGCAAAAAGTGGTTTTTCAACACTATCACAAGTGCAAAAAGTGTTTTTTCCACACTAATACAAGTGCAAAAGTGGTTTCCTGCACCAACACAAGTGCGAAAAGTGGTTTCCTGCACCAACACAAGTGCGAAAAGTGGTTTTTCAACACCAACACAAGTGCGAAAAGTGGTTTTTCAACACTAACACAAGTGCAAAAAGTGGTTTTTCAACACTATCACAAGTGCAAAAAGTGTTTTTTCCACACTAATACAAGTGCAAAAGTGGTTTCCTGCACCAACACAAGTGCGAAAAGTGGTTTTTCAACACTAACACAAGTGCGTTAAGTGGTTTTTCAACAGTACCACAAGTGCGAAAAGTGGTTTTTCAACACTAACACATGTGCAAAAAGTGGTTTTCCACACTAATACAAGTGCAAAAGTGGTTTTTCAACACTATCACTAGTGCAAAAAGTGTTTTTTCCACACTAATACAAGTGCAAAAGTGGTTTCCTGCACAAACACAAGTGCGAAAAGTGGTTTTTCAACACTAACACAAGTGCGAAAAGTGGTTTTTCAACACTAACACAAGTGCGAAAAGTGGTTTTTCCACACTAATACAAATGCAAAAGTGGTTTCCTGCACCAACACAAGTGCGAAAAGTGGTTCTTCAACACTAACACAAGTGCGAAAAGTGGTTTTTCAACACTAACACAAGTGCGAAAAGTGGTTTTTCCACACTAATACAAGTGCAAAAGTGGTTTCCTGCACCAACACAAGTGCGAAAAGTGGTTTTTCAACACCAACACAAGTGCGAAAAGTGGTTTTTCAACACTAACACAAGTGCAAAAAGTGGTTTTTCAACACTATCACAAGTGCAAAAAGTGTTTTTTCCACACTAATACAAGTGCAAAAGTGGTTTCCTGCACCAACACAAGTGCGAAAAGTGGTTTTTCAACACTAACACAAGTGCGACAAAGTGGTTTTTCAACACTAACATAAGTGCGAAAAGTGGTTTTTCCACACTAATACAAGTGCAAAAGTGGTTTCCTGCACCAACACAAGTGCGAAAAGTGGTTTTTCAACACTAACACAAGTGCGAAAAGTGGTTTTTCCACACTAGTACAAGTGCAAAAGTGGTTTCCTGCACCAACACAAGTGCGAAAAGCGGTTTTTCAACACTAACACAAGTGCGAAAAGTGGTTTTTCAACACTAACACAAGTGCGAAAAGTGGTTTTTCAACACTAACACAAGTGCGAAAAGTGGTTTTTCCACACTAATACAAGTGCAAAAGTGGTTTCCTGCACCAACACAAGTGCGAAAAGTGGTTTTTCAACACTAACACAAGTGCGAAAAGTGGTTTTTCAACACTATCACAAGTGCAAAAAGTGTTTTTTCCACACTAATACAAGTGCAAAAGTGGTTTCCTGCACCAACACAAGTTCGAAAAGTGGTTTTTCAACACTAACACAAGTGCGAAAAGTGGTTTTTCAACACTAACACAAGTGCGAAAAGTGGTTTTTCCACACTAATACAAGTGCAAAAGTGGTTTCCTGCACCAACACAAGTGCGAAAAGTGGTTTTCAACACTAACACAAGTGCGAAAAGTGGTTTTTCAACACTAACACAAGTGCGAAAAGTGGTTTTTCCACACTAAGACAAGTGCAAAAGTGGTTTCCTGCACCAACACAAGTGCGAAAAGTGGTTTTTCAACACTAACACAAGTGCGAAAAGTGGTTTTTCAACACTATCACAAGTGAAAAAAGTGTTTTTTCCACACTAATACAAGTGCAAAAGTGGTTTCCTGCACCAACACAAGTGCGAAAAGTGGTTTTTCAACACTAACACAAGTGCGTTAAGTGGTTCTTCAACACTACCACAAGTGCGAAAAGTGGTTTTTCAACACTAACACATGTGCAAAAAGTGGTTTTCCACACTAATACAAGTGCAAAAGTGGTTTTTCAACACTATCACTAGTGCAAAAAGTGTTTTTTCCACACTAATACAAGTGCAAAAGTGGTTTCCTGCACAAACACAAGTGCGAAAAGTGGTTTTTCAACACTAACACAAGTGCGAAAAGTGGTTTTTCAACACTAACACAAGTGCGAAAAGTGGTTTTTCCACACTAATACAAATGCAAAAGTGGTTTCCTGCACCAACACAAGTGCGAAAAGTGGTTCTTCAACACTAACACAAGTGCGAAAAGTGGTTTTTCAACACTAACACAAGTGCGAAAAGTGGTTTTTCCACACTAATACAAGTGCAAAAGTGGTTTCCTGCACCAACACAAGTGCGAAAAGTGGTTTTTCAACACCAACACAAGTGCGAAAAGTGGTTTTTCAACACTAACACAAGTGCAAAAAGTGGTTTTTCAACACTATCACAAGTGCAAAAAGTGTTTTTTCCACACTAATACAAGTGCAAAAGTGGTTTCCTGCACCAACACAAGTGCGAAAAGTGGTTTTTCAACACTAACACAAGTGTGACAAAGTGGTTTTTCAACACTAACATAAGTGCGAAAAGTGGTTTTTCCACACTAATACAAGTGCAAAAGTGGTTTCCTGCACCAACACAAGTGCGAAAAGTGGTTTTTCAACACTAACACAAGTGCGAAAAGTGGTTTTTCAACACTATCACAAGTGCAAAAAGTGTTTTTTCCACACTAATACAAGTGCGAAAAGTGGTTTTTCAACACTAACACAAGTGCGAAAAGTGGTTTTTCAACACTAACACAAGTGCGAAAAGTGGTTTTTCAACACTAACACAAGTGCGAAAAGTGGTTTTTCCACACTAATACAAGTGCAAAAGTGGTTTCCTGCACCAACACAAGTGCGAAAAGTGGTTTTTCAACACTAACACAAGTGCGAAAAGTGGTTTTTCCACACTAATACAAGTGCAAAAGTGGTTTCCTGCACCAACACAAGTGCGAAAAGTGGTTTTTCAACACTAACACAAGTGCGAAAAGTGGTTTTTCAACACTAACACAAGTGCGAAAAGTGGTTTTTCAACACTAACACAAGTGCGAAAAGTGGTTTTTCCACACTAATACAAGTGCAAAAGTGGTTTCCTGCACCAACACAAGTGCGAAAAGTGGTTTTTCAACACTAACACAAGTGCGAAAAGTGGTTTTTCAACACTAACACAAGTGCGAAAAGTGGTTTTTCAACACTAACACAAGTGCGAAAAGTGGTTTTTCCACACTAATACAAGTGCAAAAGTGGTTTCCTGCACCAACACAAGTGCGAAAAGTGGTTTTTCAACACTAACACAAGTGCGAAAAGTGGTTTTTCAACGCTATCACAAGTGCAAAAAGTGTTTTTTCCACACTAATACAAGTGCAAAAGTGGTTTCCTGCACCAACACAAGTTCGAAAAGTGGTTTTTCAACACTAACACAAGTGCGAAAAGTGGTTTTTCAACACTAACACAAGTGCGAAAAGTGGTTTTTCCACACTAATACAAGTGCAAAAGTGGTTTCCTGCACCAACACAAGTGCGAAAAGTGGTTTTTCAACACTAACACAAGTGCGAAAAGTGGTTTTTCCACACTAATACAAGTGCAAAAGTGGTTTCCTGCACCAACACAAGTGCGAAAAGTGGTTTTTCAACACTAACACAAGTGCGAAAAGTGGTTTTTCAACACTAACACAAGTGCGAAAAGTGGTTTTTCAACACTAACACAAGTGCGAAAAGTGGTTTTTCCACACTAATACAAGTGCAAAAGTGGTTTCCTGCACCAACACAAGTGCGAAAAGTGGTTTTTCAACACTAACACAAGTGCGAAAAGTGGTTTTTCCACACTAATACAAGTGCAAAAGTGGTTTCCTGCACCAACACAAGTGCGAAAAGTGGTTTTTCAACACTAACACAAGTGCGAAAAGTGGTTTTTCAACACTAACACAAGTGCGAAAAGTGGTTTTTCCACTCTAGTACAAGTGCAAAAGTGGTTTCCTGCACCAACACAAGTGCGAAAAGTGGTTTTTCAACACTAACACAAGTGCGAAAAGTGGTTTTTCAACACTAACACAAGTGCGAAAAGTGATTTTTCAACACTAACACAAGTGCGAAAAGTGGTTTTTCCACACTAATACAAGTGCAAAAGTGGTTTCCTGCACCAACACAAGTGCGAAAAGTGGTTTTTCAACACTAACACAAGTGCGAAAAGTGGTTTTTCAACACTATCACAAGTGCAAAAAGTGTTTTTTCCACACTAATACAAGTGCAAAAGTGGTTCCCTGCACCAACACAAGTTCGAAAAGTGGTTTTTCAACACTAACACAAGTGCGAAAAGTGGTTTTTCAACACTAACACAAGTGCGAAAAGTGGTTTTTCCACACTAATACAAGTGCAAAAGTGGTTTCCTGCACCAACACAAGTGCGAAAAGTGGTTTTCAACACTAACACAAGTGCGAAAAGTGGTTTTTCAACACTAACACAAGTGCGAAAAGTGGTTTTTCCACACTAAGACAAGTGCAAAAGTGGTTTCCTGCACCAACACAAGTGCGAAAAGTGGTTTTTCAACACTAACACAAGTGCGAAAAGTGGTTTTTCAACACTATCACAAGTGAAAAAAGTGTTTTTTCCACACTAATACAAGTGCAAAAGTGGTTTCCTGCACCAACACAAGTGCGAAAAGTGGTTTTTCAACACTAACACAAGTGCGTTAAGTGGTTTTTCAACACTACCACAAGTGCGAAAAGTGGTTTTTCAACACTAACACATGTGCAAAAAGTGGTTTTCCACACTAATACAAGTGCAAAAGTGGTTTTTCAACACTATCACTAGTGCAAAAAGTGTTTTTTCCACACTAATACAAGTGCAAAAGTGGTTTCCTGCACAAACACAAGTGCGAAAAGTGGTTTTTCAACACTAACACAAGTGCGAAAAGTGGTTTTTCAACACTAACACAAGTGCGAAAAGTGGTTTTTCCACACTAATACAAATGCAAAAGTGGTTTCCTGCACCAACACAAGTGCGAAAAGTGGTTCTTCAACACTAACACAAGTGCGAAAAGTGGTTTTTCAACACTAACACAAGTGCGAAAAGTGGTTTTTCCACACTAATACAAGTGCAAAAGTGGTTTCCTGCACCAACACAAGTGCGAAAAGTGGTTTTTCAACACCAACACAAGTGCGAAAAGTGGTTTTTCAACACTAACACAAGTGCGAAAAGTGGTTTTTCAACACTATCACAAGTGCAAAAAGTGTTTTTTCCACACTAATACAAGTGCAAAAGTGGTTTCCTGCACCAACACAAGTGCGAAAAGTGGTTTTTCAACACTAACACAAGTGCGACAAAGTGGTTTTTCAACACTAACATAAGTGCGAAAAGTGGTTTTTCCACACTAATACAAGTGCAAAAGTGGTTTCCTGCACCAACACAAGTGCGAAAAGTGGTTTTTCAACACTAACACAAGTGCGAAAAGTGGTTTTTCAACACTATCACAAGTGCAAAAAGTGTTTTTTCCACACTAATACAAGTGCGAAAAGTGGTTTTTCAACACTAACACAAGTGCGAAAAGTGGTTTTTCAACACTAACACAAGTGCGAAAAGTGGTTTTTCCACACTAATACAAGTGCAAAAGTGGTTTCCTGCACCAACACAAGTGCGAAAAGTGGTTTTTCAACACTAACACAAGTGCGAAAAGTGGTTTTTCAACACTAACACAAGTGCGAAAAGTGGTTTTTCAACACTAACACAAGTGCGAAAAGTGGTTTATCCACACTAATACAAGTGCAAAAGTGGTTTCCTGCACCAACACAAGTGCGAAAAGTGGTTTTTCAACACTAACACAAGTGCGAAAAGTGGTTTTTCCACACTAATACAAGTGCAAAAGTGGTTTCCTGCACCAACACAAGTGCGAAAAGTGGTTTTTCAACACTAACACAAGTGCGAAAAGTGGTTTTTCAACACTAACACAAGTGCGAAAAGTGGTTTTTCCACACTAGTACAAGTGCAAAAGTGGTTTCCTGCACCAACACAAGTGCGAAAAGCGGTTTTTCAACACTAACACAAGTGCGAAAAGTGGTTTTTCAACACTAACACAAGTGCGAAAAGTGGTTTTTCAACACTAACACAAGTGCGAAAAGTGGTTTTTCCACACTAATACAAGTGCAAAAGTGGTTTCCTGCACCAACACAAGTGCGAAAAGTGGTTTTTCAACACTAACACAAGTGCGAAAAGTGGTTTTTCAACACTATCACAAGTGCAAAAAGTGTTTTTTCCACACTAATACAAGTGCAAAAGTGGTTTCCTGCACCAACACAAGTTCGAAAAGTGGTTTTTCAACACTAACACAAGTGCGAAAAGTGGTTTTTCAACACTAACACAAGTGCGAAAAGTGGTTTTTCCACACTAATACAAGTGCAAAAGTGGTTTCCTGCACCAACACAAGTGCGAAAAGTGGTTTTCAACACTAACACAAGTGCGAAAAGTGGTTTTTCAACACTAACACAAGTGCGAAAAGTGGTTTTTCCACACTAAGACAAGTGCAAAAGTGGTTTCCTGCACCAACACAAGTGCGAAAAGTGGTTTTTCAACACTAACACAAGTGCGAAAAGTGGTTTTTCAACACTATCACAAGTGAAAAAAGTGTTTTTTCCACACTAATACAAGTGCAAAAGTGGTTTCCTGCACCAACACAAGTGCGAAAAGTGGTTTTTCAACACTAACACAAGTGCGTTAAGTGGTTTTTCAACACTACCACAAGTGCGAAAAGTGGTTTTTCAACACTAACACATGTGCAAAAAGTGGTTTTCCACACTAATACAAGTGCAAAAGTGGTTTTTCAACACTATCACTAGTGCAAAAAGTGTTTTTTCCACACTAATACAAGTGCAAAAGTGGTTTCCTGCACAAACACAAGTGCGAAAAGTGGTTTTTCAACACTAACACAAGTGCGAAAAGTGGTTTTTCAACACTAACACAAGTGCGAAAAGTGGTTTTTCCACACTAATACAAATGCAAAAGTGGTTTCCTGCACCAACACAAGTGCGAAAAGTGGTTCTTCAACACTAACACAAGTGCGAAAAGTGGTTTTTCAACACTAACACAAGTGCGAAAAGTGGTTTCCTGCACCAACACAAGTGCGAAAAGTGGTTTTTCAACACCAACACAAGTGCGAAAAGTGGTTTTTCAACACTAACACAAGTGCAAAAAGTGGTTTTTCAACACTATCACAAGTGCAAAAAGTGTTTTTTCCACACTAATACAAGTGCAAAAGTGGTTTCCTGCACCAACACAAGTGCGAAAAGTGGTTTCCTGCACCAACACAAGTGCGAAAAGTGGTTTTTCAACACCAACACAAGTGCGAAAAGTGGTTTTTCAACACTAACACAAGTGCAAAAAGTGGTTTTTCAACACTATCACAAGTGCAAAAAGTGTTTTTTCCACACTAATACAAGTGCAAAAGTGGTTTCCTGCACCAACACAAGTGCGAAAAGTGGTTTTTCAACACTAACACAAGTGCGACAAAGTGGTTTTTCAACACTAACATAAGTGCGAAAAGTGGTTTTTCCACACTAATACAAGTGCAAAAGTGGTTTCCTGCACCAACACAAGTGCGAAAAGTGGTTTTTCAACACTAACACAAGTGCGAAAAGTGGTTTTTCCACACTAGTACAAGTGCAAAAGTGGTTTCCTGCACCAACACAAGTGCGAAAAGCGGTTTTTCAACACTAACACAAGTGCGAAAAGTGGTTTTTCAACACTAACACAAGTGCGAAAAGTGGTTTTTCAACACTAACACAAGTGCGAAAAGTGGTTTTTCCACACTAATACAAGTGCAAAAGTGGTTTCCTGCACCAACACAAGTGCGAAAAGTGGTTTTTCAACACTAACACAAGTGCGAAAAGTGGTTTTTCAACACTATCACAAGTGCAAAAAGTGTTTTTTCCACACTAATACAAGTGCAAAAGTGGTTTCCTGCACCAACACAAGTTCGAAAAGTGGTTTTTCAACACTAACACAAGTGCGAAAAGTGGTTTTTCAACACTAACACAAGTGCGAAAAGTGGTTTTTCCACACTAATACAAGTGCAAAAGTGGTTTCCTGCACCAACACAAGTGCGAAAAGTGGTTTTCAACACTAACACAAGTGCGAAAAGTGGTTTTTCAACACTAACACAAGTGCGAAAAGTGGTTTTTCCACACTAAGACAAGTGCAAAAGTGGTTTCCTGCACCAACACAAGTGCGAAAAGTGGTTTTTCAACACTAACACAAGTGCGAAAAGTGGTTTTTCAACACTATCACAAGTGAAAAAAGTGTTTTTTCCACACTAATACAAGTGCAAAAGTGGTTTCCTGCACCAACACAAGTGCGAAAAGTGGTTTTTCAACACTAACACAAGTGCGTTAAGTGGTTCTTCAACACTACCACAAGTGCGAAAAGTGGTTTTTCAACACTAACACATGTGCAAAAAGTGGTTTTCCACACTAATACAAGTGCAAAAGTGGTTTTTCAACACTATCACTAGTGCAAAAAGTGTTTTTTCCACACTAATACAAGTGCAAAAGTGGTTTCCTGCACAAACACAAGTGCGAAAAGTGGTTTTTCAACACTAACACAAGTGCGAAAAGTGGTTTTTCAACACTAACACAAGTGCGAAAAGTGGTTTTTCCACACTAATACAAATGCAAAAGTGGTTTCCTGCACCAACACAAGTGCGAAAAGTGGTTCTTCAACACTAACACAAGTGCGAAAAGTGGTTTTTCAACACTAACACAAGTGCGAAAAGTGGTTTTTCCACACTAATACAAGTGCAAAAGTGGTTTCCTGCACCAACACAAGTGCGAAAAGTGGTTTTTCAACACCAACACAAGTGCGAAAAGTGGTTTTTCAACACTAACACAAGTGCAAAAAGTGGTTTTTCAACACTATCACAAGTGCAAAAAGTGTTTTTTCCACACTAATACAAGTGCAAAAGTGGTTTCCTGCACCAACACAAGTGCGAAAAGTGGTTTTTCAACACTAACACAAGTGCGACAAAGTGGTTTTTCAACACTAACATAAGTGCGAAAAGTGGTTTTTCCACACTAATACAAGTGCAAAAGTGGTTTCCTGCACCAACACAAGTGCGAAAAGTGGTTTTTCAACACTAACACAAGTGCGAAAAGTGGTTTTTCAACACTATCACAAGTGCAAAAAGTGTTTTTTCCACACTAATACAAGTGCGAAAAGTGGTTTTTCAACACTAACACAAGTGCGAAAAGTGGTTTTTCAACACTAACACAAGTGCGAAAAGTGGTTTTTCAACACTAACACAAGTGCGAAAAGTGGTTTTTCCACACTAATACAAGTGCAAAAGTGGTTTCCTGCACCAACACAAGTGCGAAAAGTGGTTTTTCAACACTAACACAAGTGCGAAAAGTGGTTTTTCCACACTAATACAAGTGCAAAAGTGGTTTCCTGCACCAACACAAGTGCGAAAAGTGGTTTTTCAACACTAACACAAGTGCGAAAAGTGGTTTTTCAACACTAACACAAGTGCGAAAAGTGGTTTTCTGCACCAACACAAGTGCGAAAAGTGGTTTTTCAACACTAACACAAGTGCGAAAAGTGGTTTTTCCACACTAATACAAGTGCAAAAGTGGTTTCCTGCACCAACACAAGTGCGAAAAGTGGTTTTTCAACACTAACACAAGTGCGAAAAGTGGTTTTTCAACACTAACACAAGTGCGAAAAGTGGTTTTTCCACTCTAGTACAAGTGCAAAAGTGGTTTCCTGCACCAACACAAGTGCGAAAAGTGGTTTTTCAACACTAACACAAGTGCGAAAAGTGGTTTTTCAACACTAACACAAGTGCGAAAAGTGGTTTTTCAACACTAACACAAGTGCGAAAAGTGGTTTTTCCACACTAATACAAGTGCAAAAGTGGTTTCCTGCACCAACACAAGTGCGAAAAGTGGTTTTTCAACACTAACACAAGTGCGAAAAGTGGTTTTTCAACACTATCACAAGTGCAAAAAGTGTTTTTTCCACACTAATACAAGTGCAAAAGTGGTTCCCTGCACCAACACAAGTTCGAAAAGTGGTTTTTCAACACTAACACAAGTGCGAAAAGTGGTTTTTCAACACTAACACAAGTGCGAAAAGTGGTTTTTCCACACTAATACAAGTGCAAAAGTGGTTTCCTGCACCAACACAAGTGCGAAAAGTGGTTTTCAACACTAACACAAGTGCGAAAAGTGGTTTTTCAACACTAACACAAGTGCGAAAAGTGGTTTTTCCACACTAAGACAAGTGCAAAAGTGGTTTCCTGCACCAACACAAGTGCGAAAAGTGGTTTTTCAACACTAACACAAGTGCGAAAAGTGGTTTTTCAACACTATCACAAGTGAAAAAAGTGTTTTTTCCACACTAATACAAGTGCAAAAGTGGTTTCCTGCACCAACACAAGTGCGAAAAGTGGTTTTTCAACACTAACACAAGTGCGTTAAGTGGTTTTTCAACACTACCACAAGTGCGAAAAGTGGTTTTTCAACACTAACACATGTGCAAAAAGTGGTTTTCCACACTAATACAAGTGCAAAAGTGGTTTTTCAACACTATCACTAGTGCAAAAAGTGTTTTTTCCACACTAATACAAGTGCAAAAGTGGTTTCCTGCACAAACACAAGTGCGAAAAGTGGTTTTTCAACACTAACACAAGTGCGAAAAGTGGTTTTTCAACACTAACACAAGTGCGAAAAGTGGTTTTTCCACACTAATACAAATGCAAAAGTGGTTTCCTGCACCAACACAAGTGCGAAAAGTGGTTCTTCAACACTAACACAAGTGCGAAAAGTGGTTTTTCAACACTAACACAAGTGCGAAAAGTGGTTTTTCCACACTAATACAAGTGCAAAAGTGGTTTCCTGCACCAACACAAGTGCGAAAAGTGGTTTTTCAACACCAACACAAGTGCGAAAAGTGGTTTTTCAACACTAACACAAGTGCGAAAAGTGGTTTTTCAACACTATCACAAGTGCAAAAAGTGTTTTTTCCACACTAATACAAGTGCAAAAGTGGTTTCCTGCACCAACACAAGTGCGAAAAGTGGTTTTTCAACACTAACACAAGTGCGACAAAGTGGTTTTTCAACACTAACATAAGTGCGAAAAGTGGTTTTTCCACACTAATACAAGTGCAAAAGTGGTTTCCTGCACCAACACAAGTGCGAAAAGTGGTTTTTCAACACTAACACAAGTGCGAAAAGTGGTTTTTCAACACTATCACAAGTGCAAAAAGTGTTTTTTCCACACTAATACAAGTGCGAAAAGTGGTTTTTCAACACTAACACAAGTGCGAAAAGTGGTTTTTCAACACTAACACAAGTGCGAAAAGTGGTTTTTCAACACTAACACAAGTGCGAAAAGTGGTTTTTCCACACTAATACAAGTGCAAAAGTGGTTTCCTGCACCAACACAAGTGCGAAAAGTGGTTTTTCAACACTAACACAAGTGCGAAAAGTGGTTTTTCCACACTAATACAAGTGCAAAAGTGGTTTCCTGCACCAACACAAGTGCGAAAAGTGGTTTTTCAACACTAACACAAGTGCGAAAAGTGGTTTTTCAACACTAACACAAGTGCGAAAAGTGGTTTTTCAACACTAACACAAGTGCGAAAAGTGGTTTTTCCACACTAATACAAGTGCAAAAGTGGTTTCCTGCACCAACACAAGTGCTAAAAGTGGTTTTTCAACACTAACACAAGTGCGAAAAGTGGTTTTTCAACACTAACACAAGTGTGAAAAGTGGTTTTTCAACACTAACACAAGTGCGAAAAGTGGTTTTTCCACACTAATACAAGTGCAAAAGTGGTTTCCTGCACCAACACAAGTGCGAAAAGTGGTTTTTCAACACTAACACAAGTGCGAAAAGTGGTTTTTCAACACTATCACAAGTGCAAAAAGTGTTTTTTCCACACTAATACAAGTGCAAAAGTGGTTTCCTGCACCAACACAAGTTCGAAAAGTGGTTTTTCAACACTAACACAAGTGCGAAAAGTGGTTTTTCAACACTAACACAAGTGCGAAAAGTGGTTTTTCCACACTAATACAAGTGCAAAAGTGGTTTCCTGCACCAACACAAGTGCGAAAAGTGGTTTTTCCACACTAATACAAGTGCAAAAGTGGTTTCCTGCACCAACACAAGTGCGAAAAGTGGTTTTTCAACACTAACACAAGTGCGAAAAGTGGTTTTTCAACACTAACACAAGTGCGAAAAGTGGTTTTTCAACACTAACACAAGTGCGAAAAGTGGTTTTTCCACACTAATACAAGTGCAAAAGTGGTTTCCTGCACCAACACAAGTGCGAATAGTGGTTTCCTGCACCAACACAAGTGCGAAAAGTGGTTTTGCAACACTAACACAAGTGTGAAAAGTGGTTTTTCAACACAAACACAAGTGCGAAAAGTGGTTTTTCAACACTAACACAAGTGCGAAAAGTGGTTTTTCAACACTAACACAAGTGCGAAAAGTGGTTTTTCCACAGTAATACAAGTGCAAAAGTGGTTTCCTGCACCAACACAAGTGCGAAAAGTGGTTTTTCAACACCAACACAAGTGCGAAAAGTGGTTTTTCAACACTAACACAAGTGCGAAAAGTGGTTTTTCAACACTATCACAAGTGCAAAAAGTGTTTTTTCCACACTAATACAAGTGCAAAAGTGGTTTCCTGCACCAACACAAGTGCGAAAAGTGGTTTTTCAACACTAACACAAGTGCAACAAAGTGGTTTTTCAACACTAACATAAGTGCGAAAAGTGGTTTTTCCACACTAATACAAGTGCAAAAGTGGTTTCCTGCACCAACACAAGTGCGAAAAGTGGTTTTTCAACACTAACACAAGTGCGAAAAGTGGTTTTTCAACACTAACACAAGTGCGAAAAGTGGTTTTTCAACACTATCACAAGTGCAAAAAGTGGTTTTTCCACACTAATACAAGTGCAAAAGTGGTTTCCTGCACCAACACAAGTGCGAAAAGTGGTTTGTCAACACTAACACAAGTGCGAAAAGTGGTTTTTCAACACTAACACAAGTGCGAAAAGTGGTTTTTCAACACTATCACAAGTGCAAAAAGTGTTTTTTCCACACTAATACAAGTGCAAAAGTGGTTTCCTGCACCAACACAAGTGCGAAAAGTGGTTTTTCAACACTAACACAAGTGCGTAAAGTGGTTTTTCAACACTACCACAAGTGCGAAAAGTGGTGTTTCAACACTAACACATGTGCGAAAAGTGGTTTCTCCACACTAATACAAGTGCAAAAGTGGTTTGTCAACACTAACACAAGTGCGAAAAGTGGTTTTTCCACACTAATACAAGTGCAAAAGTGGTTTCCTGCACCAACACAAGTGCGAAAAGTGGTTTTTCAACACCAACACAAGTGCGAAAAGTGGTTTTTCAACACTAACACAAGTGCAAAAAGTGGTTTTTCAACACTATCACAAGTGCAAAAAGTGTTTTTTCCACACTAATACAAGTGCAAAAGTGGTTTCCTGCACCAACACAAGTGCGAAAAGTGGTTTTTCAACACTAACACAAGTGCGACAAAGTGGTTTTTCAACACTAACATAAGTGCGAAAAGTGGTTTTTCCACACTAATACAAGTGCAAAAGTGGTTTCCTGCACCAACACAAGTGCGAAAAGTGGTTTTTCAACACTAACACAAGTGCGAAAAGTGGTTTTTCAACACTATCACAAGTGCAAAAAGTGTTTTTTCCACACTAATACAAGTGCGAAAAGTGGTTTTTCAACACTAACACAAGTGCGAAAAGTGGTTTTTCAACACTAACACAAGTGCGAAAAGTGGTTTTTCAACACTAACACAAGTGCGAAAAGTGGTTTTTCCACACTAATACAAGTGCAAAAGTGGTTTCCTGCACCAACACAAGTGCGAAAAGTGGTTTTTCAACACTAACACAAGTGCGAAAAGTGGTTTTTCCACACTAATACAAGTGCAAAAGTGGTTTCCTGCACCAACACAAGTGCGAAAAGTGGTTTTTCAACACTAACACAAGTGCGAAAAGTGGTTTTTCAACACTAACACAAGTGCGAAAAGTGGTTTTCTGCACCAACACAAGTGCGAAAAGTGGTTTTTCAACACTAACACAAGTGCGAAAAGTGGTTTTTCCACACTAATACAAGTGCAAAAGTGGTTTCCTGCACCAACACAAGTGCGAAAAGTGGTTTTTCAACACTAACACAAGTGCGAAAAGTGGTTTTTCAACACTAACACAAGTGCGAAAAGTGGTTTTTCCACTCTAGTACAAGTGCAAAAGT
This sequence comes from Myxine glutinosa, assembly GCF_964187855.1. NCBI lineage: Eukaryota > Metazoa > Chordata > Myxini > Myxiniformes > Myxinidae > Myxine > Myxine glutinosa. The sequence continues at coordinate 32,528 of NW_027617011.1, forward strand.
GGTTTCCTGCACCAACACAAGTGCGAAAAGTGGTTTTTCAACACTAACACAAGTGCGAAAAGTGGTTTTTCAACACTAACACAAGTGCGAAAAGTGGTTTTTCAACACTAACACAAGTGCGAAAAGTGGTTTTTCCACACTAATACAAGTGCAAAAGTGGTTTCCTGCACCAACACAAGTGCGAAAAGTGGTTTTTCAACACTAACACAAGTGCGAAAAGTGGTTTTTCAACACTATCACAAGTGCAAAAAGTGTTTTTTCCACACTAATACAAGTGCAAAAGTGGTTCCCTGCACCAACACAAGTTCGAAAAGTGGTTTTTCAACACTAACACAAGTGCGAAAAGTGGTTTTTCAACACTAACACAAGTGCGAAAAGTGGTTTTTCCACACTAATACAAGTGCAAAAGTGGTTTCCTGCACCAACACAAGTGCGAAAAGTGGTTTTCAACACTAACACAAGTGCGAAAAGTGGTTTTTCAACACTAACACAAGTGCGAAAAGTGGTTTTTCCACACTAAGACAAGTGCAAAAGTGGTTTCCTGCACCAACACAAGTGCGAAAAGTGGTTTTTCAACACTAACACAAGTGCGAAAAGTGGTTTTTCAACACTATCACAAGTGAAAAAAGTGTTTTTTCCACACTAATACAAGTGCAAAAGTGGTTTCCTGCACCAACACAAGTGCGAAAAGTGGTTTTTCAACACTAACACAAGTGCGTTAAGTGGTTTTTCAACACTACCACAAGTGCGAAAAGTGGTTTTTCAACACTAACACATGTGCAAAAAGTGGTTTTCCACACTAATACAAGTGCAAAAGTGGTTTTTCAACACTATCACTAGTGCAAAAAGTGTTTTTTCCACACTAATACAAGTGCAAAAGTGGTTTCCTGCACAAACACAAGTGCGAAAAGTGGTTTTTCAACACTAACACAAGTGCGAAAAGTGGTTTTTCAACACTAACACAAGTGCGAAAAGTGGTTTTTCCACACTAATACAAATGCAAAAGTGGTTTCCTGCACCAACACAAGTGCGAAAAGTGGTTCTTCAACACTAACACAAGTGCGAAAAGTGGTTTTTCAACACTAACACAAGTGCGAAAAGTGGTTTTTCCACACTAATACAAGTGCAAAAGTGGTTTCCTGCACCAACACAAGTGCGAAAAGTGGTTTTTCAACACCAACACAAGTGCGAAAAGTGGTTTTTCAACACTAACACAAGTGCGAAAAGTGGTTTTTCAACACTATCACAAGTGCAAAAAGTGTTTTTTCCACACTAATACAAGTGCAAAAGTGGTTTCCTGCACCAACACAAGTGCGAAAAGTGGTTTTTCAACACTAACACAAGTGCGACAAAGTGGTTTTTCAACACTAACATAAGTGCGAAAAGTGGTTTTTCCACACTAATACAAGTGCAAAAGTGGTTTCCTGCACCAACACAAGTGCGAAAAGTGGTTTTTCAACACTAACACAAGTGCGAAAAGTGGTTTTTCAACACTATCACAAGTGCAAAAAGTGTTTTTTCCACACTAATACAAGTGCGAAAAGTGGTTTTTCAACACTAACACAAGTGCGAAAAGTGGTTTTTCAACACTAACACAAGTGCGAAAAGTGGTTTTTCAACACTAACACAAGTGCGAAAAGTGGTTTTTCCACACTAATACAAGTGCAAAAGTGGTTTCCTGCACCAACACAAGTGCGAAAAGTGGTTTTTCAACACTAACACAAGTGCGAAAAGTGGTTTTTCCACACTAATACAAGTGCAAAAGTGGTTTCCTGCACCAACACAAGTGCGAAAAGTGGTTTTTCAACACTAACACAAGTGCGAAAAGTGGTTTTTCAACACTAACACAAGTGCGAAAAGTGGTTTTTCAACACTAACACAAGTGCGAAAAGTGGTTTTTCCACACTAATACAAGTGCAAAAGTGGTTTCCTGCACCAACACAAGTGCTAAAAGTGGTTTTTCAACACTAACACAAGTGCGAAAAGTGGTTTTTCAACACTAACACAAGTGTGAAAAGTGGTTTTTCAACACTAACACAAGTGCGAAAAGTGGTTTTTCCACACTAATACAAGTGCAAAAGTGGTTTCCTGCACCAACACAAGTGCGAAAAGTGGTTTTTCAACACTAACACAAGTGCGAAAAGTGGTTTTTCAACACTATCACAAGTGCAAAAAGTGTTTTTTCCACACTAATACAAGTGCAAAAGTGGTTTCCTGCACCAACACAAGTTCGAAAAGTGGTTTTTCAACACTAACACAAGTGCGAAAAGTGGTTTTTCAACACTAACACAAGTGCGAAAAGTGGTTTTTCCACACTAATACAAGTGCAAAAGTGGTTTCCTGCACCAACACAAGTGCGAAAAGTGGTTTTTCCACACTAATACAAGTGCAAAAGTGGTTTCCTGCACCAACACAAGTGCGAAAAGTGGTTTTTCAACACTAACACAAGTGCGAAAAGTGGTTTTTCAACACTAACACAAGTGCGAAAAGTGGTTTTTCAACACTAACACAAGTGCGAAAAGTGGTTTTTCCACACTAATACAAGTGCAAAAGTGGTTTCCTGCACCAACACAAGTGCGAATAGTGGTTTCCTGCACCAACACAAGTGCGAAAAGTGGTTTTGCAACACTAACACAAGTGTGAAAAGTGGTTTTTCAACACAAACACAAGTGCGAAAAGTGGTTTTTCAACACTAACACAAGTGCGAAAAGTGGTTTTTCAACACTAACACAAGTGCGAAAAGTGGTTTTTCCACAGTAATACAAGTGCAAAAGTGGTTTCCTGCACCAACACAAGTGCGAAAAGTGGTTTTTCAACACCAACACAAGTGCGAAAAGTGGTTTTTCAACACTAACACAAGTGCGAAAAGTGGTTTTTCAACACTATCACAAGTGCAAAAAGTGTTTTTTCCACACTAATACAAGTGCAAAAGTGGTTTCCTGCACCAACACAAGTGCGAAAAGTGGTTTTTCAACACTAACACAAGTGCAACAAAGTGGTTTTTCAACACTAACATAAGTGCGAAAAGTGGTTTTTCCACACTAATACAAGTGCAAAAGTGGTTTCCTGCACCAACACAAGTGCGAAAAGTGGTTTTTCAACACTAACACAAGTGCGAAAAGTGGTTTTTCAACACTAACACAAGTGCGAAAAGTGGTTTTTCAACACTATCACAAGTGCAAAAAGTGGTTTTTCCACACTAATACAAGTGCAAAAGTGGTTTCCTGCACCAACACAAGTGCGAAAAGTGGTTTGTCAACACTAACACAAGTGCGAAAAGTGGTTTTTCAACACTAACACAAGTGCGAAAAGTGGTTTTTCAACACTATCACAAGTGCAAAAAGTGTTTTTTCCACACTAATACAAGTGCAAAAGTGGTTTCCTGCACCAACACAAGTGCGAAAAGTGGTTTTTCAACACTAACACAAGTGCGTAAAGTGGTTTTTCAACACTACCACAAGTGCGAAAAGTGGTGTTTCAACACTAACACATGTGCGAAAAGTGGTTTCTCCACACTAATACAAGTGCAAAAGTGGTTTGTCAACACTAACACAAGTGCGAAAAGTGGTTTTTCAACACTAACACAAGTGCGAAAAGTGGTTTTTCAACACTATCAAAAGTGCAAAAAGTGTTTTTTCCACACTAATACAAGTGCAAAAGTGGTTTCCTGCACCAACACAAGTGCGAAAAGTGGTTTTTCAACACTAACACAAGTGCGAAAAGTGGTTTTTCAACACTAACACAAGTGCGAAAAGTGGTTTTTCCACACTAATACAAGTGCAAAAGTGGTTTCGTGCACCAACACAAGTGCGAAAAGTGGTTTTTCAACACTAACACAAGTGCGAAAAGTGGTTTTTCAACACTATCACAAGTGCAAAAAGTGTTTTTTCCACACTAATACAAGTGCAAAAGTGGTTTCCTGCACCAACACAAGTGCGAAAAGTGGTTGTTCAACACTAACACAAGTGCGAAAAGTGGTTTTTCCACACCAACACAAGTGCGAAAAGTGGTTTTTCCACACTAATACAAGTGCAAAAGTGGTTTCCTGCATCAATACAAGTGCGAAAATTGGTTTTTCAACACTAACACAAGTGCGAAAAGTGGTTTTTCAACACTATCACAAGTGCGAAAAGTGGTTTTTCAACACTAACACAAGTGCAAAAAGTGGTTTTTCAACACTATCACAAGTGCAAAAAGTGTTTTTTCCACACTAATACAAGTGCAAAAGTGGTTTCCTGCACCAACACAAGTGCGAAAAGTGGTTTTTCAACACTAACACAAGTGCGAAAAGTGGTTTTTCCACACTAATACAAGTGCAAAAGTGGTTTCCTGCACCAACACAAGTGCGAAAAGTGGTTTTTCAACACTAACACAAGTGCGAAAAGTGGTTTTTCAACACTAACACAAGTGCGAAAAGTGGTTTTTCAACACTAACACAAGTGCGAAAAGTGGTTTATCCACACTAATACAAGTGCAAAAGTGGTTTCCTGCACCAACACAAGTGCGAAAAGTGGTTTTTCAACACTAACACAAGTGCGAAAAGTGGTTTTTACACACTAATACAAGTGCAAAAGTGGTTTCCTGCACCAACACAAGTGCGAAAAGTGGTTTTTCAACACTAACACAAGTGCGAAAAGTGGTTTTTCAACACTAACACAAGTGCGAAAAGTGGTTTTTCCACACTAGTACAAGTGCAAAAGTGGTTTCCTGCACCAACACAAGTGCGAAAAGCGGTTTTTCAACACTAACACAAGTGCGAAAAGTGGTTTTTCAACACTAACACAAGTGCGAAAAGTGGTTTTTCAACACTAACACAAGTGCGAAAAGTGGTTTTTCCACACTAATACAAGTGCAAAAGTGGTTTCCTGCACCAACACAAGTGCGAAAAGTGGTTTTTCAACACTAACACAAGTGCGAAAAGTGGTTTTTCAACACTATCACAAGTGCAAAAAGTGTTTTTTCCACACTAATACAAGTGCAAAAGTGGTTTCCTGCACCAACACAAGTTCGAAAAGTGGTTTTTCAACACTAACACAAGTGCGAAAAGTGGTTTTTCAACACTAACACAAGTGCGAAAAGTGGTTTTTCCACACTAATACAAGTGCAAAAGTGGTTTCCTGCACCAACACAAGTGCGAAAAGTGGTTTTCAACACTAACACAAGTGCGAAAAGTGGTTTTTCAACACTAACACAAGTGCGAAAAGTGGTTTTTCCACACTAAGACAAGTGCAAAAGTGGTTTCCTGCACCAACACAAGTGCGAAAAGTGGTTTTTCAACACTAACACAAGTGCGAAAAGTGGTTTTTCAACACTATCACAAGTGAAAAAAGTGTTTTTTCCACACTAATACAAGTGCAAAAGTGGTTTCCTGCACCAACACAAGTGCGAAAAGTGGTTTTTCAACACTAACACAAGTGCGTTAAGTGGTTTTTCAACACTACCACAAGTGCGAAAAGTGGTTTTTCAACACTAACACATGTGCAAAAAGTGGTTTTCCACACTAATACAAGTGCAAAAGTGGTTTTTCAACACTATCACTAGTGCAAAAAGTGTTTTTTCCACACTAATACAAGTGCAAAAGTGGTTTCCTGCACAAACACAAGTGCGAAAAGTGGTTTTTCAACACTAACACAAGTGCGAAAAGTGGTTTTTCAACACTAACACAAGTGCGAAAAGTGGTTTTTCCACACTAATACAAATGCAAAAGTGGTTTCCTGCACCAACACAAGTGCGAAAAGTGGTTCTTCAACACTAACACAAGTGCGAAAAGTGGTTTTTCAACACTAACACAAGTGCGAAAAGTGGTTTTTCCACACTAATACAAGTGCAAAAGTGGTTTCCTGCACCAACACAAGTGCGAAAAGTGGTTTTTCAACACCAACACAAGTGCAAAAAGTGGTTTTTCAACACTAACACAAGTGCAAAAAGTGGTTTTTCAACACTATCACAAGTGCAAAAAGTGTTTTTTCCACACTAATACAAGTGCAAAAGTGGTTTCCTGCACCAACACAAGTGCGAAAAGTGGTTTTTCAACACTAACACAAGTGCGACAAAGTGGTTTTTCAACACTAACATAAGTGCGAAAAGTGGTTTTTCCACACTAATACAAGTGCAGAAGTGGTTTCCTGCACCAACACAAGTGCGAAAAGTGGTTTTTCAACACTAACACAAGTGCGAAAAGTGGTTTTTCCACACTAGTACAAGTGCAAAAGTGGTTTCCTGCACCAACACAAGTGCGAAAAGCGGTTTTTCAACACTAACACAAGTGCGAAAAGTGGTTTTTCAACACTAACACAAGTGCGAAAAGTGGTTTTTCAACACTAACACAAGTGCGAAAAGTGGTTTTTCCACACTAATACAAGTGCAAAAGTGGTTTCCTGCACCAACACAAGTGCGAAAAGTGGTTTTTCAACACTAACACAAGTGCGAAAAGTGGTTTTTCAACACTATCACAAGTGCAAAAAGTGTTTTTTCCACACTAATACAAGTGCAAAAGTGGTTTCCTTCACCAACACAAGTTCGAAAAGTGGTTTTTCAACACTAACACAAGTGCGAAAAGTGGTTTTTCAACACTAACACAAGTGCGAAAAGTGGTTTTTCCACACTAATACAAGTGCAAAAGTGGTTTCCTGCACCAACACAAGTGCGAAAAGTGGTTTTCAACACTAACACAAGTGCGAAAAGTGGTTTTTCAACACTAACACAAGTGCGAAAAGTGGTTTTTCCACACTAAGACAAGTGCAAAAGTGGTTTCCTGCACCAACACAAGTGCGAAAAGTGGTTTTTCAACACTAACACAAGTGCGAAAAGTGGTTTTTCAACACTATCACAAGTGAAAAAAGTGTTTTTTCCACACTAATACAAGTGCAAAAGTGGTTTCCTGCACCAACACAAGTGCGAAAAGTGGTTTTTCAACACTAACACAAGTGCGTTAAGTGGTTCTTCAACACTACCACAAGTGCGAAAAGTGGTTTTTCAACACTAACACATGTGCAAAAAGTGGTTTTCCACACTAATACAAGTGCAAAAGTGGTTTTTCAACACTATCACTAGTGCAAAAAGTGTTTTTTCCACACTAATACAAGTGCAAAAGTGGTTTCCTGCACAAACACAAGTGCGAAAAGTGGTTTTTCAACACTAACACAAGTGCGAAAAGTGGTTTTTCAACACTAACACAAGTGCGAAAAGTGGTTTTTCCACACTAATACAAATGCAAAAGTGGTTTCCTGCACCAACACAAGTGCGAAAAGTGGTTCTTCAACACTAACACAAGTGCGAAAAGTGGTTTTTCAACACTAACACAAGTGCGAAAAGTGGTTTTTCCACACTAATACAAGTGCAAAAGTGGTTTCCTGCACCAACACAAGTGCGAAAAGTGGTTTTTCAACACCAACACAAGTGCGAAAAGTGGTTTTTCAACACTAACACAAGTGCAAAAAGTGGTTTTTCAACACTATCACAAGTGCAAAAAGTGTTTTTTCCACACTAATACAAGTGCAAAAGTGGTTTCCTGCACCAACACAAGTGCGAAAAGTGGTTTTTCAACACTAACACAAGTGCGACAAAGTGGTTTTTCAACACTAACATAAGTGCGAAAAGTGGTTTTTCCACACTAATACAAGTGCAAAAGTGGTTTCCTGCACCAACACAAGTGCGAAAAGTGGTTTTTCAACACTAACACAAGTGCGAAAAGTGGTTTTTCAACACTATCACAAGTGCAAAAAGTGTTTTTTCCACACTAATACAAGTGCGAAAAGTGGTTTTTCAACACTAACACAAGTGCGAAAAGTGGTTTTTCAACACTAACACAAGTGCGAAAAGTGGTTTTTCAACACTAACACAAGTGCGAAAAGTGGTTTTTCCACACTAATACAAGTGCAAAAGTGGTTTCCTGCACCAACACAAGTGCGAAAAGTGGTTTTTCAACACTAACACAAGTGCGAAAAGTGGTTTTTCCACACTAATACAAGTGCAAAAGTGGTTTCCTGCACCAACACAAGTGCGAAAAGTGGTTTTTCAACACTAACACAAGTGCGAAAAGTGGTTTTTCAACACTAACACAAGTGTGAAAAGTGGTTTTTCAACACTAACACAAGTGCGAAAAGTGGTTTTTCCACACTAATACAAGTGCAAAAGTGGTTTCCTGCACCAACACAAGTGCGAAAAGTGGTTTTTCAACACTAACACAAGTGCGAAAAGTGGTTTTTCAACACTAACACAAGTGCGAAAAGTGGTTTTTCAACACTAACACAAGTGCGAAAAGTGGTTTTTCCACACTAATACAAGTGCAAAAGTGGTTTCCTGCACCAACACAAGTTCGAAAAGTGGTTTTTCAACACTAACACAAGTGCGAAAAGTGGTTTTTCAACACTAACACAAGTGCGAAAAGTGGTTTTTCCACACTGATACAAGTGCAAAAGTGGTTTCCTGCACCAACACAAGTGCGAAAAGTGGTTTTTCAACACTAACACAAGTGCGAAAAGTGGTTTTTCCACACTAATACAAGTGCAAAAGTGGTTTCCTGCACCAACACAAGTGCGAAAAGTGGTTTTTCAACACTAACACAAGTGCGAAAAGTGGTTTTTCAACACTAACACAAGTGCGAAAAGTGGTTTTTCAACACTAACACAAGTGCGAAAAGTGGTTTTTCCACACTAATACAAGTGCAAAAGTGGTTTCCTGCACCAACACAAGTGCGAAAAGTGGTTTTTCAACACTAACACAAGTGCGAAAAGTGGTTTTTCCACACTAATACAAGTGCAAAAGTGGTTTCCTGCACCAACACAAGTGCGAAAAGTGGTTTTTCAACACTAACACAAGTGCGAAAAGTGGTTTTTCAACACTAACACAAGTGCGAAAAGTGGTTTTTCCACTCTAGTACAAGTGCAAAAGTGGTTTCCTGCACCAACACAAGTGCGAAAAGTGGTTTTTCAACACTAACACAAGTGCGAAAAGTGGTTTTTCAACACTAACACAAGTGCGAAAAGTGGTTTTTCAACACTAACACAAGTGCGAAAAGTGGTTTTTCCACACTAATACAAGTGCAAAAGTGGTTTCCTGCACCAACACAAGTGCGAAAAGTGGTTTTTCAACACTAACACAAGTGCGAAAAGTGGTTTTTCAACACTATCACAAGTGCAAAAAGTGTTTTTTCCACACTAATACAAGTGCAAAAGTGGTTCCCTGCACCAACACAAGTTCGAAAAGTGGTTTTTCAACACTAACACAAGTGCGAAAAGTGGTTTTTCAACACTAACACAAGTGCGAAAAGTGGTTTTTCCACACTAATACAAGTGCAAAAGTGGTTTCCTGCACCAACACAAGTGCGAAAAGTGGTTTTCAACACTAACACAAGTGCGAAAAGTGGTTTTTCAACACTAACACAAGTGCGAAAAGTGGTTTTTCCACACTAAGACAAGTGCAAAAGTGGTTTCCTGCACCAACACAAGTGCGAAAAGTGGTTTTTCAACACTAACACAAGTGCGAAAAGTGGTTTTTCAACACTATCACAAGTGAAAAAAGTGTTTTTTCCACACTAATACAAGTGCAAAAGTGGTTTCCTGCACCAACACAAGTGCGAAAAGTGGTTTTTCAACACTAACACAAGTGCGTTAAGTGGTTTTTCAACACTACCACAAGTGCGAAAAGTGGTTTTTCAACACTAACACATGTGCAAAAAGTGGTTTTCCACACTAATACAAGTGCAAAAGTGGTTTTTCAACACTATCACGAGTGCAAAAAGTGTTTTTTCCACACTAATACAAGTGCAAAAGTGGTTTCCTGCACAAACACAAGTGCGAAAAGTGGTTTTTCAACACTAACACAAGTGCGAAAAGTGGTTTTTCAACACTAACACAAGTGCGAAAAGTGGTTTTTCCACACTAATACAAATGCAAAAGTGGTTTCCTGCACCAACACAAGTGCGAAAAGTGGTTCTTCAACACTAACACAAGTGCGAAAAGTGGTTTTTCAACACTAACACAAGTGCGAAAAGTGGTTTTTCCACACTAATACAAGTGCAAAAGTGGTTTCCTGCACCAACACAAGTGCGAAAAGTGGTTTTTCAACACCAACACAAGTGCGAAAAGTGGTTTTTCAACACTAACACAAGTGCGAAAAGTGGTTTTTCAACACTATCACAAGTGCAAAAAGTGTTTTTTCCACACTAATACAAGTGCAAAAGTGGTTTCCTGCACCAACACAAGTGCGAAAAGTGGTTTTTCAACACTAACACAAGTGCGACAAAGTGGTTTTTCAACACTAACATAAGTGCGAAAAGTGGTTTTTCCACACTAATACAAGTGCAAAAGTGGTTTCCTGCACCAACACAAGTGCGAAAAGTGGTTTTTCAACACTAACACAAGTGCGAAAAGTGGTTTTTCAACACTATCACAAGTGCAAAAAGTGTTTTTTCCACACTAATACAAGTGCGAAAAGTGGTTTTTCAACACTAACACAAGTGCGAAAAGTGGTTTTTCAACACTAACACAAGTGCGAAAAGTGGTTTTTCAACACTAACACAAGTGCGAAAAGTGGTTTTTCCACACTAATACAAGTGCAAAAGTGGTTTCCTGCACCAACACAAGTGCGAAAAGTGGTTTTTCAACACTAACACAAGTGCGAAAAGTGGTTTTTCCACACTAATACAAGTGCAAAAGTGGTTTCCTGCACCAACACAAGTGCGAAAAGTGGTTTTTCAACACTAACACAAGTGCGAAAAGTGGTTTTTCAACACTAACACAAGTGCGAAAAGTGGTTTTTCAACACTAACACAAGTGCGAAAAGTGGTTTTTCCACACTAATACAAGTGCAAAAGTGGTTTCCTGCACCAACACAAGTGCTAAAAGTGGTTTTTCAACACTAACACAAGTGCGAAAAGTGGTTTTTCAACACTAACACAAGTGCGAAAAGTGGTTTTTCAACACTAACACAAGTGCGAAAAGTGGTTTTTCCACACTAATACAAGTGCAAAAGTGGTTTCCTGCACCAACACAAGTGCGAAAAGTGGTTTTTCAACACTAACACAAGTGCGAAAAGTGGTTTTTCAACACTATCACAAGTGCAAAAAGTGTTTTTTCCACACTAATACAAGTGCAAAAGTGGTTTCCTGCACCAACACAAGTTCGAAAAGTGGTTTTTCAACACTAACACAAGTGCGAAAAGTGGTTTTTCAACACTAACACAAGTGCGAAAAGTGGTTTTTCCACACTAATACAAGTGCAAAAGTGGTTTCCTGCACCAACACAAGTGCGAAAAGTGGTTTTTCCACACTAATACAAGTGCAAAAGTGGTTTCCTGCACCAACACAAGTGCGAAAAGTGGTTTTTCAACACTAACACAAGTGCGAAAAGTGGTTTTTCAACACTAACACAAGTGCGAAAAGTGGTTTTTCAACACTAACACAAGTGCGAAAAGTGGTTTTTCCACACTAATACAAGTGCAAAAGTGGTTTCCTGCACCAACACAAGTGCGAATAGTGGTTTCCTGCACCAACACAAGTGCGAAAAGTGGTTTTGCAACACTAACACAAGTGTGAAAAGTGGTTTTTCAACACAAACACAAGTGCGAAAAGTGGTTTTTCAACACTAACACAAGTGCGAAAAGTGGTTTTTCAACACTAACACAAGTGCGAAAAGTGGTTTTTCCACACCAACACAAGTGCGAAAAGTGGTTTTTCCACACTAATACAAGTGCAAAAGTGGTTTCCTGCATCAATACAAGTGCGAAAATTGGTTTTTCAACACTAACACAAGTGCGAAAAGTGGTTTTTCAACACTATCACAAGTGCGAAAAGTGGTTTTTCAACACTAACACAAGTGCAAAAAGTGGTTTTTCAACACTATCACAAGTGCAAAAAGTGTTTTTTCCACACTAATACAAGTGCAAAAGTGGTTTCCTGCACCAACACAAGTGCGAAAAGTGGTTTTTCAACACTAACACAAGTGCGAAAAGTGGTTTTTCCACACTAATACAAGTGCAAAAGTGGTTTCCTGCACCAACACAAGTGCGAAAAGTGGTTTTTCAACACTAACACAAGTGCGAAAAGTGGTTTTTCAACACTAACACAAGTGCGAAAAGTGGTTTTTCAACACTAACACAAGTGCGAAAAGTGGTTTATCCACACTAATACAAGTGCAAAAGTGGTTTCCTGCACCAACACAAGTGCGAAAAGTGGTTTTTCAACACTAACACAAGTGCGAAAAGTGGTTTTTACACACTAATACAAGTGCAAAAGTGGTTTCCTGCACCAACACAAGTGCGAAAAGTGGTTTTTCAACACTAACACAAGTGCGAAAAGTGGTTTTTCAACACTAACACAAGTGCGAAAAGTGGTTTTTCCACACTAGTACAAGTGCAAAAGTGGTTTCCTGCACCAACACAAGTGCGAAAAGCGGTTTTTCAACACTAACACAAGTGCGAAAAGTGGTTTTTCAACACTAACACAAGTGCGAAAAGTGGTTTTTCAACACTAACACAAGTGCGAAAAGTGGTTTTTCCACACTAATACAAGTGCAAAAGTGGTTTCCTGCACCAACACAAGTGCGAAAAGTGGTTTTTCAACACTAACACAAGTGCGAAAAGTGGTTTTTCAACACTATCACAAGTGCAAAAAGTGTTTTTTCCACACTAATACAAGTGCAAAAGTGGTTTCCTGCACCAACACAAGTTCGAAAAGTGGTTTTTCAACACTAACACAAGTGCGAAAAGTGGTTTTTCAACACTAACACAAGTGCGAAAAGTGGTTTTTCCACACTAATACAAGTGCAAAAGTGGTTTCCTGCACCAACACAAGTGCGAAAAGTGGTTTTCAACACTAACACAAGTGCGAAAAGTGGTTTTTCAACACTAACACAAGTGCGAAAAGTGGTTTTTCCACACTAAGACAAGTGCAAAAGTGGTTTCCTGCACCAACACAAGTGCGAAAAGTGGTTTTTCAACACTAACACAAGTGCGAAAAGTGGTTTTTCAACACTATCACAAGTGAAAAAAGTGTTTTTTCCACACTAATACAAGTGCAAAAGTGGTTTCCTGCACCAACACAAGTGCGAAAAGTGGTTTTTCAACACTAACACAAGTGCGTTAAGTGGTTTTTCAACACTACCACAAGTGCGAAAAGTGGTTTTTCAACACTAACACATGTGCAAAAAGTGGTTTTCCACACTAATACAAGTGCAAAAGTGGTTTTTCAACACTATCACTAGTGCAAAAAGTGTTTTTTCCACACTAATACAAGTGCAAAAGTGGTTTCCTGCACAAACACAAGTGCGAAAAGTGGTTTTTCAACACTAACACAAGTGCGAAAAGTGGTTTTTCAACACTAACACAAGTGCGAAAAGTGGTTTTTCCACACTAATACAAATGCAAAAGTGGTTTCCTGCACCAACACAAGTGCGAAAAGTGGTTCTTCAACACTAACACAAGTGCGAAAAGTGGTTTTTCAACACTAACACAAGTGCGAAAAGTGGTTTTTCCACACTAATACAAGTGCAAAAGTGGTTTCCTGCACCAACACAAGTGCGAAAAGTGGTTTTTCAACACCAACACAAGTGCAAAAAGTGGTTTTTCAACACTAACACAAGTGCAAAAAGTGGTTTTTCAACACTATCACAAGTGCAAAAAGTGTTTTTTCCACACTAATACAAGTGCAAAAGTGGTTTCCTGCACCAACACAAGTGCGAAAAGTGGTTTTTCAACACTAACACAAGTGCGACAAAGTGGTTTTTCAACACTAACATAAGTGCGAAAAGTGGTTTTTCCACACTAATACAAGTGCAAAAGTGGTTTCCTGCACCAACACAAGTGCGAAAAGTGGTTTTTCAACACTAACACAAGTGCGAAAAGTGGTTTTTCCACACTAGTACAAGTGCAAAAGTGGTTTCCTGCACCAACACAAGTGCGAAAAGCGGTTTTTCAACACTAACACAAGTGCGAAAAGTGGTTTTTCAACACTAACACAAGTGCGAAAAGTGGTTTTTCAACACTAACACAAGTGCGAAAAGTGGTTTTTCCACACTAATACAAGTGCAAAAGTGGTTTCCTGCACCAACACAAGTGCGAAAAGTGGTTTTTCAACACTAACACAAGTGCGAAAAGTGGTTTTTCAACACTATCACAAGTGCAAAAAGTGTTTTTTCCACACTAATACAAGTGCAAAAGTGGTTTCCTGCACCAACACAAGTTCGAAAAGTGGTTTTTCAACACTAACACAAGTGCGAAAAGTGGTTTTTCAACACTAACACAAGTGCGAAAAGTGGTTTTTCCACACTAATACAAGTGCAAAAGTGGTTTCCTGCACCAACACAAGTGCGAAAAGTGGTTTTCAACACTAACACAAGTGCGAAAAGTGGTTTTTCAACACTAACACAAGTGCGAAAAGTGGTTTTTCCACACTAAGACAAGTGCAAAAGTGGTTTCCTGCACCAACACAAGTGCGAAAAGTGGTTTTTCAACACTAACACAAGTGCGAAAAGTGGTTTTTCAACACTATCACAAGTGAAAAAAGTGTTTTTTCCACACTAATACAAGTGCAAAAGTGGTTTCCTGCACCAACACAAGTGCGAAAAGTGGTTTTTCAACACTAACACAAGTGCGTTAAGTGGTTCTTCAACACTACCACAAGTGCGAAAAGTGGTTTTTCAACACTAACACATGTGCAAAAAGTGGTTTTCCACACTAATACAAGTGCAAAAGTGGTTTTTCAACACTATCACTAGTGCAAAAAGTGTTTTTTCCACACTAATACAAGTGCAAAAGTGGTTTCCTGCACAAACACAAGTGCGAAAAGTGGTTTTTCAACACTAACACAAGTGCGAAAAGTGGTTTTTCAACACTAACACAAGTGCGAAAAGTGGTTTTTCCACACTAATACAAATGCAAAAGTGGTTTCCTGCACCAACACAAGTGCGAAAAGTGGTTCTTCAACACTAACACAAGTGCGAAAAGTGGTTTTTCAACACTAACACAAGTGCGAAAAGTGGTTTTTCCACACTAATACAAGTGCAAAAGTGGTTTCCTGCACCAACACAAGTGCGAAAAGTGGTTTTTCAACACCAACACAAGTGCGAAAAGTGGTTTTTCAACACTAACACAAGTGCAAAAAGTGGTTTTTCAACACTATCACAAGTGCAAAAAGTGTTTTTTCCACACTAATACAAGTGCAAAAGTGGTTTCCTGCACCAACACAAGTGCGAAAAGTGGTTTTTCAACACTAACACAAGTGCGACAAAGTGGTTTTTCAACACTAACATAAGTGCGAAAAGTGGTTTTTCCACACTAATACAAGTGCAAAAGTGGTTTCCTGCACCAACACAAGTGCGAAAAGTGGTTTTTCAACACTAACACAAGTGCGAAAAGTGGTTTTTCAACACTATCACAAGTGCAAAAAGTGTTTTTTCCACACTAATACAAGTGCGAAAAGTGGTTTTTCAACACTAACACAAGTGCGAAAAGTGGTTTTTCAACACTAACACAAGTGCGAAAAGTGGTTTTTCAACACTAACACAAGTGCGAAAAGTGGTTTTTCCACACTAATACAAGTGCAAAAGTGGTTTCCTGCACCAACACAAGTGCGAAAAGTGGTTTTTCAACACTAACACAAGTGCGAAAAGTGGTTTTTCCACACTAATACAAGTGCAAAAGTGGTTTCCTGCACCAACACAAGTGCGAAAAGTGGTTTTTCAACACTAACACAAGTGCGAAAAGTGGTTTTTCAACACTAACACAAGTGTGAAAAGTGGTTTTTCAACACTAACACAAGTGCGAAAAGTGGTTTTTCCACACTAATACAAGTGCAAAAGTGGTTTCCTGCACCAACACAAGTGCGAAAAGTGGTTTTTCAACACTAACACAAGTGCGAAAAGTGGTTTTTCAACACTAACACAAGTGCGAAAAGTGGTTTTTCAACACTAACACAAGTGCGAAAAGTGGTTTTTCCACACTAATACAAGTGCAAAAGTGGTTTCCTGCACCAACACAAGTTCGAAAAGTGGTTTTTCAACACTAACACAAGTGCGAAAAGTGGTTTTTCAACACTAACACAAGTGCGAAAAGTGGTTTTTCCACACTAATACAAGTGCAAAAGTGGTTTCCTGCACCAACACAAGTGCGAAAAGTGGTTTTTCAACACTAACACAAGTGCGAAAAGTGGTTTTTCCACACTAATACAAGTGCAAAAGTGGTTTCCTGCACCAACACAAGTGCGAAAAGTGGTTTTTCAACACTAACACAAGTGCGAAAAGTGGTTTTTCAACACTAACACAAGTGCGAAAAGTGGTTTTTCAACACTAACACAAGTGCGAAAAGTGGTTTTTCCACACTAATACAAGTGCAAAAGTGGTTTCCTGCACCAACACAAGTGCGAAAAGTGGTTTTTCAACACTAACACAAGTGCG
Organism: Myxine glutinosa; assembly: GCF_964187855.1. Classification (NCBI taxonomy): domain Eukaryota; kingdom Metazoa; phylum Chordata; class Myxini; order Myxiniformes; family Myxinidae; genus Myxine; species Myxine glutinosa. The sequence goes on from NW_027617011.1 coordinate 48,919, forward strand.
AAAAGTGGTTTTTCCACACTAATACAAGTGCAAAAGTGGTTTCCTGCACCAACACAAGTGCGAAAAGTGGTTTTTCAACACTAACACAAGTGCGAAAAGTGGTTTTTCAACACTAACACAAGTGCGAAAAGTGGTTTTTCCACTCTAGTACAAGTGCAAAAGTGGTTTCCTGCACCAACACAAGTGCGAAAAGTGGTTTTTCAACACTAACACAAGTGCGAAAAGTGGTTTTTCAACACTAACACAAGTGCGAAAAGTGGTTTTTCAACACTAACACAAGTGCGAAAAGTGGTTTTTCCACACTAATACAAGTGCAAAAGTGGTTTCCTGCACCAACACAAGTGCGAAAAGTGGTTTTTCAACACTAACACAAGTGCGAAAAGTGGTTTTTCAACACTATCACAAGTGCAAAAAGTGTTTTTTCCACACTAATACAAGTGCAAAAGTGGTTCCCTGCACCAACACAAGTTCGAAAAGTGGTTTTTCAACACTAACACAAGTGCGAAAAGTGGTTTTTCAACACTAACACAAGTGCGAAAAGTGGTTTTTCCACACTAATACAAGTGCAAAAGTGGTTTCCTGCACCAACACAAGTGCGAAAAGTGGTTTTCAACACTAACACAAGTGCGAAAAGTGGTTTTTCAACACTAACACAAGTGCGAAAAGTGGTTTTTCCACACTAAGACAAGTGCAAAAGTGGTTTCCTGCACCAACACAAGTGCGAAAAGTGGTTTTTCAACACTAACACAAGTGCGAAAAGTGGTTTTTCAACACTATCACAAGTGAAAAAAGTGTTTTTTCCACACTAATACAAGTGCAAAAGTGGTTTCCTGCACCAACACAAGTGCGAAAAGTGGTTTTTCAACACTAACACAAGTGCGTTAAGTGGTTTTTCAACACTACCACAAGTGCGAAAAGTGGTTTTTCAACACTAACACATGTGCAAAAAGTGGTTTTCCACACTAATACAAGTGCAAAAGTGGTTTTTCAACACTATCACTAGTGCAAAAAGTGTTTTTTCCACACTAATACAAGTGCAAAAGTGGTTTCCTGCACAAACACAAGTGCGAAAAGTGGTTTTTCAACACTAACACAAGTGCGAAAAGTGGTTTTTCAACACTAACACAAGTGCGAAAAGTGGTTTTTCCACACTAATACAAATGCAAAAGTGGTTTCCTGCACCAACACAAGTGCGAAAAGTGGTTCTTCAACACTAACACAAGTGCGAAAAGTGGTTTTTCAACACTAACACAAGTGCGAAAAGTGGTTTTTCCACACTAATACAAGTGCAAAAGTGGTTTCCTGCACCAACACAAGTGCGAAAAGTGGTTTTTCAACACCAACACAAGTGCGAAAAGTGGTTTTTCAACACTAACACAAGTGCGAAAAGTGGTTTTTCAACACTATCACAAGTGCAAAAAGTGTTTTTTCCACACTAATACAAGTGCAAAAGTGGTTTCCTGCACCAACACAAGTGCGAAAAGTGGTTTTTCAACACTAACACAAGTGCGACAAAGTGGTTTTTCAACACTAACATAAGTGCGAAAAGTGGTTTTTCCACACTAATACAAGTGCAAAAGTGGTTTCCTGCACCAACACAAGTGCGAAAAGTGGTTTTTCAACACTAACACAAGTGCGAAAAGTGGTTTTTCAACACTATCACAAGTGCAAAAAGTGTTTTTTCCACACTAATACAAGTGCGAAAAGTGGTTTTTCAACACTAACACAAGTGCGAAAAGTGGTTTTTCAACACTAACACAAGTGCGAAAAGTGGTTTTTCAACACTAACACAAGTGCGAAAAGTGGTTTTTCCACACTAATACAAGTGCAAAAGTGGTTTCCTGCACCAACACAAGTGCGAAAAGTGGTTTTTCAACACTAACACAAGTGCGAAAAGTGGTTTTTCCACACTAATACAAGTGCAAAAGTGGTTTCCTGCACCAACACAAGTGCGAAAAGTGGTTTTTCAACACTAACACAAGTGCGAAAAGTGGTTTTTCAACACTAACACAAGTGCGAAAAGTGGTTTTTCAACACTAACACAAGTGCGAAAAGTGGTTTTTCCACACTAATACAAGTGCAAAAGTGGTTTCCTGCACCAACACAAGTGCTAAAAGTGGTTTTTCAACACTAACACAAGTGCGAAAAGTGGTTTTTCAACACTAACACAAGTGCGAAAAGTGGTTTTTCAACACTAACACAAGTGCGAAAAGTGGTTTTTCCACACTAATACAAGTGCAAAAGTGGTTTCCTGCACCAACACAAGTGCGAAAAGTGGTTTTTCAACACTAACACAAGTGCGAAAAGTGGTTTTTCAACACTATCACAAGTGCAAAAAGTGTTTTTTCCACACTAATACAAGTGCAAAAGTGGTTTCCTGCACCAACACAAGTTCGAAAAGTGGTTTTTCAACACTAACACAAGTGCGAAAAGTGGTTTTTCAACACTAACACAAGTGCGAAAAGTGGTTTTTCCACACTAATACAAGTGCAAAAGTGGTTTCCTGCACCAACACAAGTGCGAAAAGTGGTTTTTCCACACTAATACAAGTGCAAAAGTGGTTTCCTGCACCAACACAAGTGCGAAAAGTGGTTTTTCAACACTAACACAAGTGCGAAAAGTGGTTTTTCAACACTAACACAAGTGCGAAAAGTGGTTTTTCAACACTAACACAAGTGCGAAAAGTGGTTTTTCAACACTAACACAAGTGCGAAAAGTGGTTTTTCCACACTAATACAAGTGCAAAAGTGGTTTCCTGCACCAACACAAGTGCGAATAGTGGTTTCCTGCACCAACACAAGTGCGAAAAGTGGTTTTGCAACACTAACACAAGTGTGAAAAGTGGTTTTTCAACACAAACACAAGTGCGAAAAGTGGTTTTTCAACACTAACACAAGTGCGAAAAGTGGTTTTTCAACACTAACACAAGTGCGAAAAGTGGTTTTTCCACAGTAATACAAGTGCAAAAGTGGTTTCCTGCACCAACACAAGTGCGAAAAGTGGTTTTTCAACACCAACACAAGTGCGAAAAGTGGTTTTTCAACACTAACACAAGTGCGAAAAGTGGTTTTTCAACACTATCACAAGTGCAAAAAGTGTTTTTTCCACACTAATACAAGTGCAAAAGTGGTTTCCTGCACCAACACAAGTGCGAAAAGTGGTTTTTCAACACTAACACAAGTGCAACAAAGTGGTTTTTCAACACTAACATAAGTGCGAAAAGTGGTTTTTCCACACTAATACAAGTGCAAAAGTGGTTTCCTGCACCAACACAAGTGCGAAAAGTGGTTTTTCAACACTAACACAAGTGCGAAAAGTGGTTTTTCAACACTATCACAAGTGCAAAAAGTGTTTTTTCCACACTAATACAAGTGCAAAAGTGGTTTCCTGCACCAACACAAGTGCGAAAAGTGGTTTTTCAACACTAACACAAGTGCGAAAAGTGGTTTTTCAACACTAACACAAGTGCGAAAAGTGTTTTTTCCACACTAATACAAGTGCAAAAGTGGTTTCCTGCACCAACACAAGTGCGAAAAGTGGTTTTTCAACACTAACACAAGTGCGAAAAGTGGTTTTTCAACACTAACACAAGTGCGAAAAGTGGTTTTTCAACACTAACACAAGTGCGAAAAGTGGTTTTTCCACACTAATACAAGTGCAAAAGTGGTTTTCTGCACCAACACAAGTGCGAAAAGTGGTTTTTCAACACTAACACAAGTGCGAAAAGTGGTTTTTCAACACTATCACAAGTGCAAAAAGTGTTTTTTCCACACTAATACAAGTGCAAAAGTGGTTTCCTGCACCAACACAAGTGCGAAAAGTGGTTTTTCATCACTAACACAAGTGCGAAAAGTGGTTTTTCAACACTAACACAGGTGCGAAAAGTGGTTTTTCCACACCAATACAAGTGCAAAAGTGGTTTCCTGCACCAACACAAGTGCGAAAAGTGGTTTTTCAACACTAACACAAGTGCGAAAAGTGGTTTTTCAACACTATCACAAGTGCAAAAAGTGTTTTTTCCACACGAATACAAGTGCAAAAGTGGTTTCCTGCACCAACACAAGTGCGAAAAGTGGTTTTTCAACACTAACACAAGTGCGAAAAGTGGTTTTTCAACACTAACACAAGTGCGAAAAGTGGTTTTTCAACACTAACACAAGTGCGAAAAGTGGTTTTTCCAAACTAATACAAGTGCAAAAGTGATTTCCTGCACCAACACAAGTGCGAAAATTGGTTTTTCAACACTAACACAAGTGCGAAAAGTGGTTTTTCAACACTATCACAAGTGCAAAAAGTGGTTTTTCCACACTAATACAAGTGCAAAAGTGGTTTCCTGCACCAACACAAGTGCGAAAAGTGGTTTGTCAACACTAACACAAGTGCGAAAAGTGGTTTTTCAACACTAACACAAGTGCGAAAAGTGGTTTTTCAACACTATCACAAGTGCAAAAAGTGTTTTTTCCACACTAATACAAGTGCAAAAGTGGTTTCCTGCACCAACACAAGTGCGAAAAGTGGTTTTTCAACACTAACACAAGTGCGTAAAGTGGTTTTTCAACACTACCACAATTGCGAAAAGTTGTTTTTCAACACTAACACATGTGCGAAAAGTGGTTTCTCCACACTAATACAAGTGCAAAAGTGGTTTGTCAACACTAACACAAGTGCGAAAAGTGGTTTTTCAACACTAACACAAGTGCGAAAAGTGGTTTTTCAACACTATCACAAGTGCAAAAAGTGTTTTTTCCACACTAATACAAGTGCAAAAGTGGTTTCCTGCACCAACACAAGTGTGAAAAGTGGTTTTTCAACACTAACACAAGTGCGAAAAGTGGTTTTTCAACACTAACACAAGTACGAAAAGTGGTTTTTCCACACTAATACAAGTGCAAAAGTGGTTTCCTGCACCAACACAAGTGCGAAAAGTGGTTTTTCAACACTAACACAAGTGCGAAAAGTGGTTTTTCAACACTATCACAAGTGCAAAAAGTGTTTTTTCCACACTAATACAAGTGCAAAAGTGGTTTCCTGCACCAACACAAGTGCGAAAAGTGGTTGTTCAACACTAACACAAGTGCGAAAAGTGGTTTTTCCACACCAACACAAGTGCGAAAAGTGGTTTTTCCACACTAATACAAGTGCAAAAGTGGTTTCCTGCATCAATACAAGTGCGAAAATTGGTTTTTCAACACTAACACAAGTGCGAAAAGTGGTTTTTCAACACTAACACAAGTGCGAAAAGTGGTTTTTCAACACTAACATAAGTGCAAAAAGTGGTTTTTCCACACTAATACAAGTGCAAAAGTGGTTTCCTGCACCAACACAAGTGCGAAAAGTGGTTTTTTAACACTAACACAAGTGCAAAAAGTGGTTTTTCAACACTATCACAAGTGCAAAAAGTGTTTTTTCCACACTAATACAAGTGCAAAAGTGGTTTCCTGCACCAACACAAGTGCGAAAAGTGGTTTTTCAACACTAACACAAGTGCGAAAAGTGGTTTTTCCACACTAATACAAGTGCAAAAGTGGTTTCCTGCACCAACACAAGTGCGAAAAGTGGTTTTTCAACACTAACACAAGTGCGAAAAGTGGTTTTTCAACACTAACACAAGTGCGAAAAGTGGTTTTTCAACACTAACACAAGTGCGAAAAGTGGTTTATCCACACTAATACAAGTGCAAAAGTGGTTTCCTGCACCAACACAAGTGCGAAAAGTGGTTTTTCAACACTAACACAAGTGCGAAAAGTGGTTTTTCCACACTAATACAAGTGCAAAAGTGTTTTCCTGCACCAACACAAGTGCGAAAAGTGGTTTTTCAACACTAACACAAGTGCGAAAAGTGGTTTTTCAACACTAACACAAGTGCGAAAAGTGGTTTTTCCACACTAGTACAAGTGCAAAAGTGGTTTCCTGCACCAACACAAGTGCGAAAAGCGGTTTTTCAACACTAACACAAGTGCGAAAAGTGGTTTTTCAACACTAACACAAGTGCGAAAAGTGGTTTTTCAACACTAACACAAGTGCGAAAAGTGGTTTTTCCACACTAATACAAGTGCAAAAGTGGTTTCCTGCACCAACACAAGTGCGAAAAGTGGTTTTTCAACACTAACACAAGTGCGAAAAGTGGTTTTTCAACACTATCACAAGTGCAAAAAGTGTTTTTTCCACACTAATACAAGTGCAAAAGTGGTTTCCTGCACCAACACAAGTTCGAAAAGTGGTTTTTCAACACTAACACAAGTGCGAAAAGTGGTTTTTCAACACTAACACAAGTGCGAAAAGTGGTTTTTCCACACTAATACAAGTGCAAAAGTGGTTTCCTGCACCAACACAAGTGCGAAAAGTGGTTTTCAACACTAACACAAGTGCGAAAAGTGGTTTTTCAACACTAACACAAGTGCGAAAAGTGGTTTTTCCACACTAAGACAAGTGCAAAAGTGGTTTCCTGCACCAACACAAGTGCGAAAAGTGGTTTTTCAACACTAACACAAGTGCGAAAAGTGGTTTTTCAACACTATCACAAGTGAAAAAAGTGTTTTTTCCACACTAATACAAGTGCAAAAGTGGTTTCCTGCACCAACACAAGTGCGAAAAGTGGTTTTTCAACACTAACACAAGTGCGTTAAGTGGTTTTTCAACACTACCACAAGTGCGAAAAGTGGTTTTTCAACACTAACACATGTGCAAAAAGTGGTTTTCCACACTAATACAAGTGCAAAAGTGGTTTTTCAACACTATCACTAGTGCAAAAAGTGTTTTTTCCACACTAATACAAGTGCAAAAGTGGTTTCCTGCACAAACACAAGTGCGAAAAGTGGTTTTTCAACACTAACACAAGTGCGAAAAGTGGTTTTTCAACACTAACACAAGTGCGAAAAGTGGTTTTTCCACACTAATACAAATGCAAAAGTGGTTTCCTGCACCAACACAAGTGCGAAAAGTGGTTCTTCAACACTAACACAAGTGCGAAAAGTGGTTTTTCAACACTAACACAAGTGCGAAAAGTGGTTTTTCCACACTAATACAAGTGCAAAAGTGGTTTCCTGCACCAACACAAGTGCGAAAAGTGGTTTTTCAACACCAACACAAGTGCGAAAAGTGGTTTTTCAACACTAACACAAGTGCAAAAAGTGGTTTTTCAACACTATCACAAGTGCAAAAAGTGTTTTTTCCACACTAATACAAGTGCAAAAGTGGTTTCCTGCACCAACACAAGTGCGAAAAGTGGTTTTTCAACACTAACACAAGTGCGACAAAGTGGTTTTTCAACACTAACATAAGTGCGAAAAGTGGTTTTTCCACACTAATACAAGTGCAAAAGTGGTTTCCTGCACCAACACAAGTGCGAAAAGTGGTTTTTCAACACTAACACAAGTGCGAAAAGTGGTTTTTCCACACTAGTACAAGTGCAAAAGTGGTTTCCTGCACCAACACAAGTGCGAAAAGCGGTTTTTCAACACTAACACAAGTGCGAAAAGTGGTTTTTCAACACTAACACAAGTGCGAAAAGTGGTTTTTCAACACTAACACAAGTGCGAAAAGTGGTTTTTCCACACTAATACAAGTGCAAAAGTGGTTTCCTGCACCAACACAAGTGCGAAAAGTGGTTTTTCAACACTAACACAAGTGCGAAAAGTGGTTTTTCAACACTATCACAAGTGCAAAAAGTGTTTTTTCCACACTAATACAAGTGCAAAAGTGGTTTCCTGCACCAACACAAGTTCGAAAAGTGGTTTTTCAACACTAACACAAGTGCGAAAAGTGGTTTTTCAACACTAACACAAGTGCGAAAAGTGGTTTTTCCACACTAATACAAGTGCAAAAGTGGTTTCCTGCACCAACACAAGTGCGAAAAGTGGTTTTCAACACTAACACAAGTGCGAAAAGTGGTTTTTCAACACTAACACAAGTGCGAAAAGTGGTTTTTCCACACTAAGACAAGTGCAAAAGTGGTTTCCTGCACCAACACAAGTGCGAAAAGTGGTTTTTCAACACTAACACAAGTGCGAAAAGTGGTTTTTCAACACTATCACAAGTGAAAAAAGTGTTTTTTCCACACTAATACAAGTGCAAAAGTGGTTTCCTGCACCAACACAAGTGCGAAAAGTGGTTTTTCAACACTAACACAAGTGCGTTAAGTGGTTCTTCAACACTACCACAAGTGCGAAAAGTGGTTTTTCAACACTAACACATGTGCAAAAAGTGGTTTTCCACACTAATACAAGTGCAAAAGTGGTTTTTCAACACTATCACTAGTGCAAAAAGTGTTTTTTCCACACTAATACAAGTGCAAAAGTGGTTTCCTGCACAAACACAAGTGCGAAAAGTGGTTTTTCAACACTAACACAAGTGCGAAAAGTGGTTTTTCAACACTAACACAAGTGCGAAAAGTGGTTTTTCCACACTAATACAAATGCAAAAGTGGTTTCCTGCACCAACACAAGTGCGAAAAGTGGTTCTTCAACACTAACACAAGTGCGAAAAGTGGTTTTTCAACACTAACACAAGTGCGAAAAGTGGTTTTTCCACACTAATACAAGTGCAAAAGTGGTTTCCTGCACCAACACAAGTGCGAAAAGTGGTTTTTCAACACCAACACAAGTGCGAAAAGTGGTTTTTCAACACTAACACAAGTGCAAAAAGTGGTTTTTCAACACTATCACAAGTGCAAAAAGTGTTTTTTCCACACTAATACAAGTGCAAAAGTGGTTTCCTGCACCAACACAAGTGCGAAAAGTGGTTTTTCAACACTAACACAAGTGCGACAAAGTGGTTTTTCAACACTAACATAAGTGCGAAAAGTGGTTTTTCCACACTAATACAAGTGCAAAAGTGGTTTCCTGCACCAACACAAGTGCGAAAAGTGGTTTTTCAACACTAACACAAGTGCGAAAAGTGGTTTTTCAACACTATCACAAGTGCAAAAAGTGTTTTTTCCACACTAATACAAGTGCGAAAAGTGGTTTTTCAACACTAACACAAGTGCGAAAAGTGGTTTTTCAACACTAACACAAGTGCGAAAAGTGGTTTTTCAACACTAACACAAGTGCGAAAAGTGGTTTTTCCACACTAATACAAGTGCAAAAGTGGTTTCCTGCACCAACACAAGTGCGAAAAGTGGTTTTTCAACACTAACACAAGTGCGAAAAGTGGTTTTTCCACACTAATACAAGTGCAAAAGTGGTTTCCTGCACCAACACAAGTGCGAAAAGTGGTTTTTCAACACTAACACAAGTGCGAAAAGTGGTTTTTCAACACTAACACAAGTGCGAAAAGTGGTTTTTCAACACTAACACAAGTGCGAAAAGTGGTTTTTCCACACTAATACAAGTGCAAAAGTGGTTTCCTGCACCAACACAAGTGCGAAAAGTGGTTTTTCAACACTAACACAAGTGCGAAAAGTGGTTTTTCAACACTAACACAAGTGCGAAAAGTGGTTTTTCAACACTAACACAAGTGCGAAAAGTGGTTTTTCCACACTAATACAAGTGCAAAAGTGGTTTCCTGCACCAACACAAGTGCGAAAAGTGGTTTTTCAACACTAACACAAGTGCGAAAAGTGGTTTTTCAACACTATCACAAGTGCAAAAAGTGTTTTTTCCACACTAATACAAGTGCAAAAGTGGTTTCCTGCACCAACACAAGTTCGAAAAGTGGTTTTTCAACACTAACACAAGTGCGAAAAGTGGTTTTTCAACACTAACACAAGTGCGAAAAGTGGTTTTTCCACACTAATACAAGTGCAAAAGTGGTTTCCTGCACCAACACAAGTGCGAAAAGTGGTTTTTCAACACTAACACAAGTGCGAAAAGTGGTTTTTCCACACTAATACAAGTGCAAAAGTGGTTTCCTGCACCAACACAAGTGCGAAAAGTGGTTTTTCAACACTAACACAAGTGCGAAAAGTGGTTTTTCAACACTAACACAAGTGCGAAAAGTGGTTTTTCAACACTAACACAAGTGCGAAAAGTGGTTTTTCCACACTAATACAAGTGCAAAAGTGGTTTCCTGCACCAACACAAGTGCGAAAAGTGGTTTTTCAACACTAACACAAGTGCGAAAAGTGGTTTTTCCACACTAATACAAGTGCAAAAGTGGTTTCCTGCACCAACACAAGTGCGAAAAGTGGTTTTTCAACACTAACACAAGTGCGAAAAGTGGTTTTTCAACACTAACACAAGTGCGAAAAGTGGTTTTTCAACACTAACACAAGTGCGAAAAGTGGTTTTTCCACACTAATACAAGTGCAAAAGTGGTTTCCTGCACCAACACAAGTGCGAAAAGTGGTTTTTCAACACTAACACAAGTGCGAAAAGTGGTTTTTCAACACTAACACAAGTGCGAAAAGTGGTTTTTCCACACTAATACAAATGCAAAAGTGGTTTCCTGCACCAACACAAGTGCGAAAAGTGGTTCTTCAACACTAACACAAGTGCGAAAAGTGGTTTTTCAACACTAACACAAGTGCGAAAAGTGGTTTTTCCACACTAATACAAGTGCAAAAGTGGTTTCCTGCACCAACACAAGTGCGAAAAGTGGTTTTTCAACACCAACACAAGTGCGAAAAGTGGTTTTTCAACACTAACACAAGTGCGAAAAGTGGTTTTTCAACACTATCACAAGTGCAAAAAGTGTTTTTTCCACACTAATACAAGTGCAAAAGTGGTTTCCTGCACCAACACAAGTGCGAAAAGTGGTTTTTCAACACTAACACAAGTGCGACAAAGTGGTTTTTCAACACTAACATAAGTGCGAAAAGTGGTTTTTCCACACTAATACAAGTGCAAAAGTGGTTTCCTGCACCAACACAAGTGCGAAAAGTGGTTTTTCAACACTAACACAAGTGCGAAAAGTGGTTTTTCAACACTATCACAAGTGCAAAAAGTGTTTTTTCCACACTAATACAAGTGCGAAAAGTGGTTTTTCAACACTAACACAAGTGCGAAAAGTGGTTTTTCAACACTAACACAAGTGCGAAAAGTGGTTTTTCAACACTAACACAAGTGCGAAAAGTGGTTTTTCCACACTAATACAAGTGCAAAAGTGGTTTCCTGCACCAACACAAGTGCGAAAAGTGGTTTTTCAACACTAACACAAGTGCGAAAAGTGGTTTTTCCACACTAATACAAGTGCAAAAGTGGTTTCCTGCACCAACACAAGTGCGAAAAGTGGTTTTTCAACACTAACACAAGTGCGAAAAGTGGTTTTTCAACACTAACACAAGTGCGAAAAGTGGTTTTTCAACACTAACACAAGTGCGAAAAGTGGTTTTTCCACACTAATACAAGTGCAAAAGTGGTTTCCTGCACCAACACAAGTGCTAAAAGTGGTTTTTCAACACTAACACAAGTGCGAAAAGTGGTTTTTCAACACTAACACAAGTGCGAAAAGTGGTTTTTCAACACTAACACAAGTGCGAAAAGTGGTTTTTCCACACTAATACAAGTGCAAAAGTGGTTTCCTGCACCAACACAAGTGCGAAAAGTGGTTTTTCAACACTAACACAAGTGCGAAAAGTGGTTTTTCAACACTATCACAAGTGCAAAAAGTGTTTTTTCCACACTAATACAAGTGCAAAAGTGGTTTCCTGCACCAACACAAGTTCGAAAAGTGGTTTTTCAACACTAACACAAGTGCGAAAAGTGGTTTTTCAACACTAACACAAGTGCGAAAAGTGGTTTTTCCACACTAATACAAGTGCAAAAGTGGTTTCCTGCACCAACACAAGTGCGAAAAGTGGTTTTTCAACACTAACACAAGTGCGAAAAGTGGTTTTTCAACACTAACACAAGTGCGAAAAGTGGTTTTTCCACACTAAGACAAGTGCAAAAGTGGTTTCCTGCACCAACACAAGTGCGAAAAGTGGTTTTTCAACACTAACACAAGTGCGAAAAGTGGTTTTTCAACACTATCACAAGTGAAAAAAAGTGGTTTTTCCACACTAATACAAGTGCAAAAGTGATTTCCTGCACCAACACAAGTGCGAAAATTGGTTTTTCAACACAAACACAAGTGCGAAAAGTGGTTTTTCAACACTATCACAAGTGCAAAAAGTGGTTTTTCCACACTAATACAAGTGCAAAAGTGGTTTCCTGCACCAACACAAGTGCGAAAAGTGGTTTGTCAACACTAACACAAGTGCGAAATGTGGTTTTTCAACACTAACACAAGTGCGAAAAGTGGTTTTTCAACACTATCACAAGTGCAAAAAGTGTTTTTTCCACACTAATACAAGTGCAAAAGTGGTTTCCTGCACCAACACAAGTGCGAAAAGTGGTTTTTCAACACTAACACAAGTGCGTAAAGTGGTTTTTCAACACTACCACAAGTGCGAAAAGTGGTTTTTCAACACTAACACATGTGCGAAAAGTGGTTTCTCCACACTAATACAAGTGCAAAAGTGGTTTCCTGCACCAACAGAAGTGCGAAAAGTGGTTTTTCAACACTAACACAAGTGCGAAAAGTGGTTTTTCCACACTAATACAAGTGCAAAAGTGGTTTCCTGCACGAACACAAGTGCGAAAAGTGGTTTTTCAACACTAACACAAGGGCGAAAAGTGGTTTTTCAACACTATCACAAGTGCAAAAAGTGTTTTTTCCACACTAATACAAGTGCAAAAGTGGTTTCCTGCACCAACACAAGTGCGAAAAGTGGTTGTTCAACACTAACACGAGTGCGAAAAGTGGTTTTTCCACACCAACACAAGTGCGAAAAGTGGTTTTTCCACACTAATACAAGTGCAAAAGTGGTTTCCTGCATCAACACAAGTGCGAAAAGTGGTTTTTCAACACTAACACAAGTGCGAAAAGTTGTTTTTCAACACTAACACAAGTGCGAAAAGTGGTTTTTCAACACTAACACAAGTGCGAAAAGTGGTTTTTCCACACTAATACAAGTGCAAAAGTGGTTTCCTGCACCAACACAAGTGCGAAAAGTGGTTTTTCAATACTAACACAAGTGCGAAAAGTGGTTTTTCAACACTATCACAAGTGCAAAAAGTGTTTTTTCCACACTAATACAAGTGCAAAAGTGGTTTCCTGCACCAACACAAGTGCGAAAAGTGGTTTTTCAACACTAACACAAGTGCGAAAAGTGGTTTTTGCACACTAATACAAGTGCAAAAGTGGTTTCCTGCACCAACACAAGTGCGAAAAGTGGTTTTTCAACACTAACACATGTGCGAAAAGTGGTTTTTCAACACTAACACAAGTGCGAAAAGTGGTTTTTCAACACTAACACAAGTGCGAAAAGTGGTTTTGCCACACTAATACAAGTGCAAAAGTGGTTTCCTGCACCAACACAAGTGCGAAAAGTGGTTTTTCAACACTAACACAAGTGCGAAAAGTGGTTTTTCCACACTAATACAAGTGCAAAAGTGGTTTCCTGCACCAACAAAAGTGCGAAAAGTGGTTTTTCAACACTAACACAAGTGCGAAAAGTGGTTTTTCAACACTAACACAAGTGCGAAAAGTGGTTTTTCAACACTAACACAAGTGCGAAAAGTGGTTTTTCCACACTAATACAAGTGCAAAAGTGGTTTCCTGCACCAACACAAGTGCGAAAAGTGGTTTTTCAACACTAACACAAGTGCGAAAAGTGGTTTTTCAACACTAACACAAGTGCGAAAAGTGGTTTTTCAACACTAACACAAGTGCGAAAAGTGGTTTTTCCACACTAATACAAGTGCAAAAGTGGTTTCCTGCACCAACACAAGTGCGAAAAGTGGTTTTTCAACACTAACACAAGTGCGAAAAGTGGTTTTTCAACACTATCACAAGTGCAAAAAGTGTTTTTTCCACACTAATACAAGTGCAAAAGTGGTTTCCTGAACCAACACAAGTTCGAAAAGTGGTTTTTCAACACTAACACAAGTGCGAAAAGTGGTTTTTCAACACTAACACAAGTGCGAAAAGTGGGTTTTTCCACACTAATACAAGTGCAAAAGTGGTTTCCTGCACCAACACAAGTGCGAAAAGTGGTTTTTCAACACTAACACAAGTGCGAAAAGTGGTTTTTCAACACTAACACAAGTGCAAAAAGTGGTTTTTCCACACTAATACAAGTGCAAAAGTGGTTTCCTGCACCAACACAAGTGCGAAAAGTGGTTTTTCAACACTAACACAAGTGCGTTAAGTGGTTTTTCAACACTACCACAAGTGCGAAAAGTGGTTTTTCAACACTAACAGATGTGCAAAAAGTGGTTTTCCACACTAATACAAGTGCAAAAGTGGTTTTTCAACACTATCACTAGTGCAAAAAGTGTTTTTTCCACACTAATACAAGTGCAAAAGTGGTTTCCTGCACCAACACAAGTGCGAAAAGTGGTTTTTCAACACTAACACAAGTGCGAAAAGTGGTTTTTCAACACTAACAGAAGTGCGAAAAGTGGTTTTTCCACACTAATACAAATGCAAAAGTGGTTTCCTGCACCAACACAAGTGCGAAAAGTGGTTCTTCAACACTAACACAAGTGCGAAAAGTGGTTTTTCAACACTAACACAAGTGCGAACAGTGGTTTTTCCACACTAATACAAGTGCAAAAGTGGTTTCCTGCACCAACACAAGTGCGAAAAGTGGTTTTTCAACACCAACACAAGTGCGAAAAGTGGTTTTTCAACACTAACACAAGTGCGAAAAGTGGTTTTTCAACACTATCACAAGTGCAAAAAGTGTTTTTTTCCACACTAATACAAGTGCAAAAGTGGTTTCCTGCACCAACACAAGTGTGAAAAGTGGTTTTTCAACACTAACACAAGTGCGACAAAGTGGTTTTTCAACACTAACATAAGTGCGAAAAGTGGTTTTTCCACACTAATACAAATGCAAAAGTGGTTTCCTGCACCAATACAAGTGCGAAAAGTGGTTTTTCAACACTAACACAAGTGCGAAAAGTGGTTTTTCAACACTATCACAAGTGCAAAAAGTGTTTTTTCCACACTAATACAAGTGCGAAAAGTGGTTTTTCAACACTAACACAAGTGCGAAAAGTGGTTTTTCAACACTAACACAAGTGCGAAAAGTGGTTTTTCAACACTAACACAAGTGCGAAAAGTGGTTTTTCCACACTAATACAAGTGCAAAAGTGGTTCCCTGCACCAACACAAGTGCGAAAAGTGGTTTTTCAACACCAACACAAGTGCGAAAAGTGGTTTTTCAACACTAACACAAGTGTGAAAAGTGGTTTTTCAACACTATCACAAGTGCAAAAAGTGTTTTTTCCACACTAATACAAGTGCAAAAGTGGTTTCCTGCACCAACAGAAGTGCGAAAAGTGGTTTTTCAACACTAACACAAGTGCGAAAAGTGGTTTTTCAACACTATCACAAGTGCAAAAAGTGTTTTTTCCACACTAATACAAGTGCAAAAGTGGTTTCCTGCACCAACACAAGTGCGAAAAGTGGTTTTTCAACACTAACACAAGTGCGAAAAGGGTTTTTTCAACACTAACACAAGTGCGAAAAGTGGTTTTTCAACACTAACACAAGTGCGAAAAGTGGTTTTTCCACACTAATACAAGTGCAAAGGTGGTTTCCTGCACCAACACAAGTGCGAAAAGTGGTTTTTTCAACACTAACACAAGTGCGAAAAGTGGTTTTTCAACACTATCACAAGTGCAAAAAGTGTTTTTTCCACACTAACACAAGTGCGAAAAGTGTTTTTTCCACACTAATACAAGTGCAAAAGTGGTTTCCTGCACCAACACAAGTGCGAAAAGTGGTTTTTCAACACTAACACAAGTGCGTTAAGTGGTTTTTCAACACTACCACAAGTGCGAAAAGTGGTTTTTCAACACTAACACAAGTGCGAAAAGTGGTTTTTCCACACTAATACAAGTGCAAAAGTGGTTTCCTGCACCAACACAAGTGCGAAAAGTGGTTTTTCAACACTAACACAAGTGCGAAAAGTGGTTTTTCAACACTAACACAAGTGCGAAAAGTGGTTTTTCAACACTAACACAAGTGCGAAAAGTGGTTTTTCCACACTAATACAAGTGCAAAAGTGGTTTCCTGCACCAACACAAGTGCGAAAAGTGGTTTTTCAACACTAACACAAGTGCGAAAAGTGGTTTTTCAACACTATCACAAGTGCAAAAAGTGTTTTTTCCACACTAATACAAGTGCAAAAGTGGTTTCCTGAACCAACACAAGTTCGAAAAGTGGTTTTTCAACACTAACACAAGTGCGAAAAGTGGTTTTTCAACACTAACACAAGTGCAAAAAGTGGGTTTTTCCACACTAATACAAGTGCAAAAGTGGTTTCCTGCACCAACACAAGTGCGAAAAGTGGTTTTTCAACACTAACACAAGTGCGAAAAGTGGTTTTTCAACACTAACACAAGTGCAAAAAGTGGTTTTTCCACACTAATACAAGTGCAAAAGTGGTTTCCTGCACCAACCCAAGTGCGAAAAGTGTTTTTTCAACACTAACACAAGTGCGAAAAGTGGTTTTTCAACACTAACACAAGTGCGAAAAGTGTTTTTTCCACACTAATACAAGTGCAAAAGTGGTTTCCTGCACCAACACAAGTGCGAAAAGTGGTTTTTCAACACTAACACAAGTGCGTTAAGTGGTTTTTCAACACTACCACAAGTGCGAAAAGTGGTTTTTCAACACTAACACATGTGCAAAAAGTGGTTTTCCACACTAATACAAGTGCAAAAGTGGTTTTTCAACACTATCACTAGTGCAAAAAGTGTTTTTTCCACACTAATACAAGTGCAAAAGTGGTTTCCTGCACCAACACAAGTGCGAAAAGTGGTTTTTCAACACTAACACAAGTGCGAAAAGTGGTTTTTCAACACTAACAGAAGTGCGAAAAGTGGTTTTTCCACACTAATACAAATGCAAAAGTGGTTTCCTGCACCAACACAAGTGCGAAAAGTGGTTCTTCAACACTAACACAAGTGCGAAAAGTGGTTTTTCAACACTAACACAAGTGCGAACAGTGGTTTTTCCACACTAATACAAGTGCAAAAGTGGTTTCCTGCACCAACACAAGTGCGAAAAGTGGTTTTTCAACACCAACACAAGTGCGAAAAGTGGTTTTTCAACACTAACACAAGTGCGAAAAGTGGTTTTTCAACACTATCACAAGTGCAAAAAGTGTTTTTTCCACACTAATACAAGTGCAAAAGTGGTTTCCTGCACCAACACAAGTGTGAAAAGTGGTTTTTCAACACTAACACAAGTGCGACAAAGTGGTTTTTCAACACTAACATAAGTGCGAAAAGTGGTTTTTCCACACTAATACAAGTGCAAAAGTGGTTTCCTGCACCAACACAAGTGCGAAAAGTGGTTTTTCAACACTAACACAAGTGCGAAAAGTGGTTTTTCAACACTATCACAAGTGCAAAAAGTGTTTTTTCCACACTAATACAAGTGCGAAAAGTGGTTTTTCAACACTAACACAAGTGCGAAAAGTGGTTTTTCAACACTAACACAAGTGCGAAAAGTGGTTTTTCAACACTAACACAAGTGCGAAAAGTGGTTTTTCCACACTAATACAAGTGCAAAAGTGGTTCCCTGCACCAACACAAGTGCGAAAAGTGGTTTTTCAACACCAACACAAGTGCGAAAAGTGGTTTTTCAACACTAACACAAGTGTGAAAAGTGGTTTTTCAACACTATCACAAGTGCAAAAAGTGTTTTTTCCACACTAATACAAGTGCAAAAGTGGTTTCCTGCACCAACAGAAGTGCGAAAAGTGGTTTTTCAACACTAACACAAGTGCGAAAAGTGGTTTTTCAACACTATCACAAGTGCAAAAAGTGTTTTTTCCACACTAATACAAGTGCAAAAGTGGTTTCCTGCACCAACACAAGTGCGAAAAGTGGTTTTTCAACACTAACACAAGTGCGAAAAGGGTTTTTTCAACACTAACACAAGTGCGAAAAGTGGTTTTTCAACACTAACACAAGTGCGAAAAGTGGTTTTTCCACACTAATACAAGTGCAAAGGTGGTTTCCTGCACCAACACAAGTGCGAAAAGTGGTTTTTTCAACACTAACACAAGTGCGAAAAGTGGTTTTTCAACACTATCACAAGTGCAAAAAGTGTTTTTTCCACACTAACACAAGTGCGAAAAGTGTTTTTTCCACACTAATACAAGTGCAAAAGTGGTTTCCTGCACCAACACAAGTGCGAAAAGTGGTTTTTCAACACTAACACAAGTGCGTTAAGTGGTTTTTCAACACTACCACAAGTGCGAAAAGTGGTTTTTCAACACTAACACATGTGCAAAAAGTGGTTTTCCACACTAATACAAGTGCAAAAGTGGTTTTTCAACACTATCACTAGTGCAAAAAGTGTTTTTTCCACACTAATACAAGTGCAAAAGTGGTTTCCTGCACCAACACAAGTGCGAAAAGTGGTTTTTCAACACTAACACAAGTGCGAAAAGTGGTTTTTCAACACTAACAGAAGTGCGAAAAGTGGTTTTTCCACACTAATACAAATGCAAAAGTGGTTTCCTGCACCAACACAAGTGCGAAAAGTGGTTCTTCAACACTAACTCAAGTGCGAAAAGTGGTTTTTCAACACTAACACAAGTGCGAACAGTGGTTTTTCCACACTAATACAAGTGCAAAAGTGGTTTCCTGCACCAACACAAGTGCGAAAAGTGGTTTTTCAACACCAACACAAGTGCGAAAAGTGGTTTTTCAACACTAACACAAGTGCGAAAAGTGGTTTTTCAACACTATCACAAGTGCAAAATGTGTTTTTTCCACACTAATACAAGTGCAAAAGTGGTTTCCTGCACCAACACAAGTGTGAAAAGTGGTTTTTCAACACTAACACAAGTGCGACAAAGTGGTTTTTCAACACTAACATAAGTGCGAAAAGTGGTTTTTCCACACTAATACAAGTGCAAAAGTGGTTTCCTGCACCAACACAAGTGCGAAAAGTGGTTTTTCAACACTAACACAAGTGCGAAAAGTGGTTTTTCAACACTATCACAAGTGCAAAAAGTGTTTTTTCCACACTAATACAAGTGCGAAAAGTGGTTTTTCAACACTAACACAAGTGCGAAAAGTGGTTTTTCAACACTAACACAAGTGCGAAAAGTGGTTTTTCAACACTAACACAAGTGCGAAAAGTGGTTTTTCCACACTAATACAAGTGCAAAAGTGGTTCCCTGCACCAACACAAGTGCGAAAAGTGGTTTTTCAACACCAACACAAGTGCGAAAAGTGGTTTTTCAACACTAACACAAGTGTGAAAAGTGGTTTTTCAACACTATCACAAGTGCAAAAAGTGTTTTTTCCACACTAATACAAGTGCAAAAGTGGTTTCCTGCACCAACAGAAGTGCGAAAAGTGGTTTTTCAACACTAACACAAGTGCGAAAAGTGGTTTTTCAACACTATCACAAGTGCAAAAAGTGTTTTTTCCACACTAATACAAGTGCGAAAAGTGGTTTTTCAACACTAACACAAGTGCGAAAAGTGGTTTTTCAACACTAACACAAGTGCGAAAAGTGGTTTTTCAACACTAACACAAGTGCGAAAAGTGGTTTTTCCACACTAATACAAGTGCAAAAGTGGTTCCCTGCACCAACACAAGTGCGAAAAGTGGTTTTTCAACACCAACACAAGTGCGAAAAGTGGTTTTTCAACACTAACACAAGTGTGAAAAGTGGTTTTTCAACACTATCACAAGTGCAAAAAGTGTTTTTTCCACACTAATACAAGTGCAAAAGTGGTTTCCTGCACCAACAGAAGTGCGAAAAGTGGTTTTTCAACACTAACACAAGTGCGAAAAGTGGTTTTTCAACACTATCACAAGTGCAAAAAGTGTTTTTTCCACACTAATACAAGTGCAAAAGTGGTTTCCTGCACCAACACAAGTGCGAAAAGTGGTTTTTCAACACTAACACAAGTGCGAAAAGGGTTTTTTCAACACTAACACAAGTGCGAAAAGTGGTTTTTCAACACTAACACAAGTGCGAAAAGTGGTTTTTCCACACTAATACAAGTGCAAAGGTGGTTTCCTGCACCAACACAAGTGCGAAAAGTGGTTTTTTCAACACTAACACAAGTGCGAAAAGTGGTTTTTCAACACTATCACAAGTGCAAAAAGTGTTTTTTCCACACTAACACAAGTGCGAAAAGTGTTTTTTCCACACTAATACAAGTGCAAAAGTGGTTTCCTGCACCAACACAAGTGCGAAAAGTGGTTTTTCAACACTAACACAAGTGCGTTAAGTGGTTTTTCAACACTACCACAAGTGCGAAAAGTGGTTTTTCAACACTAACACATGTGCAAAAAGTGGTTTTCCACACTAATACAAGTGCAAAAGTGGTTTTTCAACACTATCACTAGTGCAAAAAGTGTTTTTTCCACACTAATACAAGTGCAAAAGTGGTTTCCTGCACCAACACAAGTGCGAAAAGTGGTTTTTCAACACTAACACAAGTGCGAAAAGTGGTTTTTCAACACTAACAGAAGTGCGAAAAGTGGTTTTTCCACACTAATACAAATGCAAAAGTGGTTTCCTGCACCAACACAAGTGCGAAAAGTGGTTCTTCAACACTAACTCAAGTGCGAAAAGTGGTTTTTCAACACTAACACAAGTGCGAACAGTGGTTTTTCCACACTAATACAAGTGCAAAAGTGGTTTCCTGCACCAACACAAGTGCGAAAAGTGGTTTTTCAACACCAACACAAGTGCGAAAAGTGGTTTTTCAACACTAACACAAGTGCGAAAAGTGGTTTTTCAACACTATCACAAGTGCAAAATGTGTTTTTTCCACACTAATACAAGTGCAAAAGTGGTTTCCTGCACCAACACAAGTGTGAAAAGTGGTTTTTCAACACTAACACAAGTGCGACAAAGTGGTTTTTCAACACTAACATAAGTGCGAAAAGTGGTTTTTCCACACTAATACAAGTGCAAAAGTGGTTTCCTGCACCAACACAAGTGCGAAAAGTGGTTTTTCAACACTAACACAAGTGCGAAAAGTGGTTTTTCAACACTATCACAAGTGCAAAAAGTGTTTTTTCCACACTAATACAAGTGCGAAAAGTGGTTTTTCAACACTAACACAAGTGCGAAAAGTGGTTTTTCAACACTAACACAAGTGCGAAAAGTGGTTTTTCAACACTAACACAAGTGCGAAAAGTGGTTTTTCCACACTAATACAAGTGCAAAAGTGGTTCCCTGCACCAACACAAGTGCGAAAAGTGGTTTTTCAACACCAACACAAGTGCGAAAAGTGGTTTTTCAACACTAACACAAGTGTGAAAAGTGGTTTTTCAACACTATCACAAGTGCAAAAAGTGTTTTTTCCACACTAATACAAGTGCAAAAGTGGTTTCCTGCACCAACAGAAGTGCGAAAAGTGGTTTTTCAACACTAACACAAGTGCGAAAAGTGGTTTTTCAACACTATCACAAGTGCAAAAAGTGTTTTTTCCACACTAATACAAGTGCAAAAGTGGTTTCCTGCACCAACACAAGTGCGAAAAGTGGTTTTTCAACACTAACACAAGTGCGAAAAGGGTTTTTTCAACACTAACACAAGTGCGAAAAGTGGTTTTTCAACACTAACACAAGTGCGAAAAGTGGTTTTCCACACTAATACAAGTGCAAAGGTGGTTTCCTGCACCAACACAAGTGCGAAAAGTGGTTTTTTCAACACTAACACAAGTGCGAAAAGTGGTTTTTCAACACTATCACAAGTGCAAAAAGTGTTTTTTCCACACTAATACAAGTGCAAAAGTGGTTTCCTGCACCAGCACAAGTGCGAAAAGTGGTTTTTCAACACTAACACAAGTGTGAAAAGTTGTTTTTTAACACTAACACAAGTGCGAAAAGTGGTTTTTCCACACTAATACAAGTGCAAAAGTGGTTTCCTGCACCAACACAAGCGCAAAAAGTGGTTTTTCAACACTAACACAAGTGCGAAAAGTGGTTTTTCCACACTAATACAAGTGCAAAAGTGGTTTCCTGCACCAACACATGTGCGAATAGTGGTTTCCTGCACCAACACAAGTGCGAAAAGTGGTTTTTCAACACTAACACAAGTGCGAAAAGTGGTTTTTCAACACTAACACAAGTGCGAAAAGTGGTTTTTCAACACTAACACAAGTGCGAAAAGTGGTTTTTCCACACTAATACAAGTGCAAAAGTGGTTTCCTGCACCAACACAAGTGCGAAAAGTGGTTTTTCAATACTAACACAAGTGCGAAAAGTGGTTTTTCAACACTATCACAAGTGCAAAAAGTGTTTTTTCCACACTAATACAAGTGCAAAAGTGGTTTCCTGCACCAACACAAGTGCGAAAAGTGGTTTTTCAACACTAACACAAGTGCGAAAAGTGGTTTTTGCACACTAATACAAGTGCAAAAGTGGTTTCCTGCACCAACACAAGTGCGAAAAGTGGTTTTTCAACACTAACACAAGTGCGAAAAGTGGTTTTTCAACACTAACACAAGTGCGAAAAGTGGTTTTTCAACACTAACACAAGTGCGAAAAGTGGTTTTGCCACACTAATACAAGTGCAAAAGTGGTTTCCTGCACCAACACAAGTGCGAAAAGTGGTTTTTCAACACTAACACAAGTGTGAAAAGTGGTTTTTCCACACTAATACAAGTGCAAAAGTGGTTTCCTGCACCAACAAAAGTGCGAAAAGTGGTTTTTCAACACTAACACAAGTGCGAAAAGTGGTTTTTCAACACTAACACAAGTGCGAAAAGTGGTTTTTCAACACTAACACAAGTGCGAAAAGTGGTTTTTCCACACTAATACAAGTGCAAAAGTGGTTTCCTGCACCAACACAAGTGCGAAAAGTGGTTTTTCAACACTAACACAAGTGCGAAAAGTGGTTTTTCAACACTAACACAAGTGCGAAAAGTGGTTTTTCAACACTAACACAAGTGCGAAAAGTGGTTTTTCCACACTAATACAAGTGCAAAAGTGGTTTCCTGCACCAACACAAGTGCGAAAAGTGGTTTTTCAACACTAACACAAGTGCGAAAAGTGGTTTTTCAACACTATCACAAGTGCAAAAAGTGTTTTTTCCACACTAACACAAGTGCGAAAAGTGGGTTTTTCCACACTAATACAAGTGCAAAAGTGGTTTCCTGAACCAACACAAGTTCGAAAAGTGGTTTTTCAACACTAACACAAGTGCGAAAAGTGGTTTTTCAACACTAACACAAGTGCGAAAAGTGGGTTTTTCCACACTAATACAAGTGCAAAAGTGGTTTCCTGCACCAACACAAGTGCGAAAAGTGGTTTTTCAACACTAACACAAGTGCGAAAAGTGGTTTTTCAACACTAACACAAGTGCGAAAAGTGGTTTTTCCACACTAATACAAGTGCAAAAGTGGTTTCCTGCACCAACCCAAGTGCGAAAAGTGTTTTTTCAACACTATCACAAGTGCAAAAAGTGTTTTTTCCACACTAATACAAGTGCAAAAGTGGTTTCCTGCACCAACACAAGTGCGAAAAGTGGTTTTTCAACACTAACACAAGTGTGAAAAGTGGTTTTTTAACACTAACACAAGTGCGAAAAGTGGTTTTTCCACACTAATACAAGTGCAAAAGTGGTTTCCTGCACCAACACAAGCGCAAAAAGTGGTTTTTCAACACTAACACAAGTGCGAAAAGTGGTTTTTCCACACTAATACAAGTGCAAAAGTGGTTTCCTGCACCAACACATGTGCGAATAGTGGTTTCCTGCACCAACACAAGTGCGAAAAGTGGTTTTTCAACACTAACACAAGTGCGAAAAGTGGTTTTTCAACACAAACCCAAGTGCGAAAAGTGGTTTTTCAACACTAACACAAGTGCGAAAAGTGGTTTTTCAACACTAACACAAGTGCGAAAAGTGGTTTTTCCACACTAATACAAGTGCAAAAGTGGTTTCCTGCACCAACACAAGTGCGAAAAGTGGTTTTTCAACACCAACACAAGTGCGAAAAGTGGTTTTTCAACACTAACACAAGTGCGAAAAGTGGTTTTTCAACACTATCACAAGTGCAAAAAGTGTTTTTCCACACTAATACAAGTGCAAAAGTGGTTTCCTGCACCAACACAAGTGCGAAAAGTGGTTTTTCAACACTAACACAAGTGCGACAAAGTGGTTTTTCAACACTAACATAAGTGCGAAAAGTGGTTTTTCCACACTAATACAAGTGCAAAAGTGGTTTCCTGCACCAACACAAGTGCGAAAAGTGGTTTTTCAACACTAACACAAGTGCGAAAAGTGGTTTTTCAACACTATCACAAGTGCAAAAAGTGTTTTTTCCACACTAATACAAGTGCAAAAGTGGTTTCCTGCACCAACACAAGTGCGAAAAGTGGTTTTTCAACACTAACACAAGTGCGAAAAGTGGTTTTTCAACACTAACACAAGTGCGAAAAGTGTTTTTTCCACACTAATACAAGTGCAAAAGTGGTTTCCTGCACCAACACAAGTGCGAAAAGTGGTTTTTCAACACTAACACAAGTGCGAAAAGTGGTTTTTCAACACTAACACAAGTGCGAAAAGTGGTTTTTCAACACTAACACAAGTGCGAAAAGTGGTTTTTCCACACTAATACAAGTGCAAAAGTGGTTTTCTGCACCAACACAAGTGCGAAAAGTGGTTTTTCAACACTAACAAAAGTGCGAAAAGTGGTTTTTCAACACTATCACAAGTGCAAAAAGTGTTTTTTCCACACTAATACAAGTGCAAAAGTGGTTTCCTGCACCAACACAAGTGCGAAAAGTGGTTTTTCAACACTAACACAAGTGCGAAAAGTGGTTTTTCAACACTAACACAGGTGCGAAAAGTGTTTTTTCCACACCAATACAAGTGCAAAAGTGGTTTCCTGCACCAACACAAGTGCGAAAAGTGGTTTTTCAACACTAACACAAGTGCGAAAAGTGGTTTTTCAACACTATCACAAGTGCAAAAAGTGTTTTTTCCACACGAATACAAGTGCAAAAGTGGTTTCCTGCACCAACACAAGTGCGAAAAGTGGTTTTTCAACACTAACACAAGTGCGAAAAGTGGTTTTTCAACACTAACACAAGTGCGAAAAGTGGTTTTTCAACACTAACACAAGTGCGAAAAGTGGTTTTTCCACACTAATACAAGTGCAAAAGTGATTTCCTGCACCAACACAAGTGCGAAAATTGGTTTTTCAACACAAACACAAGTGCGAAAAGTGGTTTTTCAACACTATCACAAGTGCAAAAAGTGGTTTTTCCACACTAATACAAGTGCAAAAGTGGTTTCCTGCACCAACACAAGTGCGAAAAGTGGTTTGTCAACACTAACACAAGTGCGAAATGTGGTTTTTCAACACTAACACAAGTGCGAAAAGTGGTTTTTCAACACTATCACAAGTGCAAAAAGTGTTTTTTCCACACTAATACAAGTGCAAAAGTGGTTTCCTGCACCAACACAAGTGCGAAAAGTGGTTTTTCAACACTAACACAAGTGCGTAAAGTGGTTTTTCAACACTACCACAAGTGCGAAAAGTGGTTTTTCAACACTAACACATGTGCGAAAAGTGGTTTCTCCACACTAATACAAGTGCAAAAGTGGTTTCCTGCACCAACAGAAGTGCGAAAAGTGGTTTTTGAACACTAACACAAGTGCGAAAAGTGGTTTTTCCACACTAATACAAGTGCAAAAGTGGTTTCCTGCACGAACACAAGTGCGAAAAGTGGTTTTTCAACACTAACACAAGGGCGAAAAGTGGTTTTTCAACACTATCACAAGTGCAAAAAGTGTTTTTTCCACACTAATACAAGTGCAAAAGTGGTTTCCTGCACCAACACAAGTGCGAAAAGTGGTTGTTCAACACTAACACGAGTGCGAAAAGTGGTTTTTCCACACCAACACAAGTGCGAAAAGTGGTTTTTCCACACTAATACAAGTGCAAAAGTGGTTTCCTGCATCAACACAAGTGCGAAAAGTGGTTTTTCAACACTAACACAAGTGCGAAAAGTTGTTTTTCAACACTAACACAAGTGCGAAAAGTGGTTTTTCAACACTAACACAAGTGCGAAAAGTGGTTTTTCCACACTAATACAAGTGCAAAAGTGGTTTCCTGCACCAACACAAGTGCGAAAAGTGGTTTTTCAATACTAACACAAGTGCGAAAAGTGGTTTTTCAACACTATCACAAGTGCAAAAAGTGTTTTTTCCACACTAATACGAGTGCAAAAGTGGTTTCCTGCACCAACACAAGTGCGAAAAGTGGTTTTTCAACACTAACACAAGTGCGAAAAGTGGTTTTTGCACACTAATACAAGTGCAAAAGTGGTTTCCTGCACCAACACAAGTGCGAAAAGTGGTTTTTCAACACTAACACATGTGCGAAAAGTGGTTTTTCAACACTAACACAAGTGCGAAAAGTGGTTTTTCAACACTAACACAAGTGCGAAAAGTGGTTTTGCCACACTAATACAAGTGCAAAAGTGGTTTCCTGCACCAACACAAGTGCGAAAAGTGGTTTTTCAACACTAACACAAGTGCGAAAAGTGGTTTTTCCACACTAATACAAGTGCAAAAGTGGTTTCCTGCACCAACAAAAGTGCGAAAAGTGGTTTTTCAACACTAACACAAGTGCGAAAAGTGGTTTTTCAACACTAACACAAGTGCGAAAAGTGGTTTTTCAACACTAACACAAGTGCGAAAAGTGGTTTTTCCACACTAATACAAGTGCAAAAGTGGTTTCCTGCACCAACACAAGTGCGAAAAGTGGTTTTTCAACACTAACACAAGTGCGAAAAGTGGTTTTTCAACACTAACACAAGTGCGAAAAGTGGTTTTTCAACACTAACACAAGTGAGAAAAGTGGTTTTTCCACACTAATACAAGTGCAAAAGTGGTTTCCTGCACCAACACAAGTGCGAAAAGTGGTTTTTCAACACTAACACAAGTGCGAAAAGTGGTTTTTCAACACTATCACAAGTGCAAAAAGTGTTTTTTCCACACTAATACAAGTGCAAAAGTGGTTTCCTGAACCAACACAAGTTCGAAAAGTGGTTTTTCAACACTAACACAAGTGCGAAAAGTGGTTTTTCAACACTAACACAAGTGCGAAAAGTGGGTTTTTCCACACTAATACAAGTGCAAAAGTGGTTTCCTGCACCAACACAAGTGCGAAAAGTGGTTTTTCAACACTAACACAAGTGCGAAAAGTGGTTTTTCAACACTAACACAAGTGCAAAAAGTGGTTTTTCCACACTAATACAAGTGCAAAAGTGGTTTCCTGCACCAACCCAAGTGCGAAAAGTGTTTTTTCAACACTAACACAAGTGCGAAAAGTGGTTTTTCAACACTAACACAAGTGCGAAAAGTGTTTTTTCCACACTAATACAAGTGCAAAAGTGGTTTCCTGCACCAACACAAGTGCGAAAAGTGGTTTTTCAACACTAACACAAGTGCGTTAAGTGGTTTTTCAACACTACCACAAGTGCGAAAAGTGGTTTTTCAACACTAACACATGTGCAAAAAGTGGTTTTCCACACTAATACAAGTGCAAAAGTGGTTTTTCAACACTATCACTAGTGCAAAAAGTGTTTTTTCCACACTAATACAAGTGCAAAAGTGGTTTCCTGCACCAACACAAGTGCGAAAAGTGGTTTTTCAACACTAACACAAGTGCGAAAAGTGGTTTTTCAACACTAACAGAAGTGCGAAAAGTGGTTTTTCCACACTAATACAAATGCAAAAGTGGTTTCCTGCACCAACACAAGTGCGAAAAGTGGTTCTTCAACACTAACACAAGTGCGAAAAGTGGTTTTTCAACACTAACACAAGTGCGAACAGTGGTTTTTCCACACTAATACAAGTGCAAAAGTGGTTTCCTGCACCAACACAAGTGCGAAAAGTGGTTTTTCAACACCAACACAAGTGCGAAAAGTGGTTTTTCAACACTAACACAAGTGCGAAAAGTGGTTTTTCAACACTATCACAAGTGCAAAAAGTGTTTTTTCCACACTAATACAAGTGCAAAAGTGGTTTCCTGCACCAACACAAGTGTGAAAAGTGGTTTTTCAACACTAACACAAGTGCGACAAAGTGGTTTTTCAACACTAACATAAGTGCGAAAAGTGGTTTTTCCACACTAATACAAATGCAAAAGTGGTTTCCTGCACCAACACAAGTGCGAAAAGTGGTTTTTCAACACTAACACAAGTGCGAAAAGTGGTTTTTCAACACTATCACAAGTGCAAAAAGTGTTTTTTCCACACTAATACAAGTGCGAAAAGTGGTTTTTCAACACTAACACAAGTGCGAAAAGTGGTTTTTCAACACTAACACAAGTGCGAAAAGTGGTTTTTCAACACTAACACAAGTGCGAAAAGTGGTTTTTCCACACTAATACAAGTGCAAAAGTGGTTCCCTGCACCAACACAAGTGCGAAAAGTGGTTTTTCAACACCAACACAAGTGCGAAAAGGGGTTTTTCAACACTAACACAAGTGTGAAAAGTGGTTTTTCAACACTATCACAAGTGCAAAAAGTGTTTTTTCCACACTAATACAAGTGCAAAAGTGGTTTCCTGCACCAACAGAAGTGCGAAAAGTGGTTTTTCAACACTAACACAAGTGCGAAAAGTGGTTTTTCAACACTATCACAAGTGCAAAAAGTGTTTTTTCCACACTAATACAAGTGCAAAAGTGGTTTCCTGCACCAACACAAGTGCGAAAAGTGGTTTTTCAACACTAACACAAGTGCGAAAAGGGTTTTTTCAACACTAACTCAAGTGCGAAAAGTGGTTTTTCAACACTAACACAAGTGCGAAAAGTGGTTTTTCCACACTAATACAAGTGCAAAGGTGGTTTCCTGCACCAACACAAGTGCGAAAAGTGGTTTTTTCAACACTAACACAAGTGCGAAAAGTGGTTTTTCAACACTATCACAAGTGCAAAAAGTGTTTTTTCCACACTAACACAAGTGCGAAAAGTGTTTTTTCCACACTAATACAAGTGCAAAAGTGGTTTCCTGCACCAACACAAGTGCGAAAAGTGGTTTTTCAACACTAACACAAGTGCGTTAAGTGGTTTTTCAACACTACCACAAGTGCGAAAAGTGGTTTTTCAACACTAACACAAGTGCGAAAAGTGGTTTTTCCACACTAATACAAGTGCAAAAGTGGTTTCCTGCACCAACACAAGTGCGAAAAGTGGTTTTTCAACACTAACACAAGTGCGAAAAGTGGTTTTTCAACACTAACACAAGTGCGAAAAGTGGTTTTTCAACACTAACACAAGTGCGAAAAGTGGTTTTTCCACACTAATACAAGTGCAAAAGTGGTTTCCTGCACCAACACAAGTGCGAAAAGTGGTTTTTCAACACTAACACAAGTGCGAAAAGTGGTTTTTCAACACTATCACAAGTGCAAAAAGTGTTTTTTCCACACTAATACAAGTGCAAAAGTGGTTTCCTGAACCAACACAAGTTCGAAAAGTGGTTTTTCAACACTAACACAAGTGCGAAAAGTGGTTTTTCAACACTAACACAAGTGCGAAAAGTGGGTTTTTCCACACTAATACAAGTGCAAAAGTGGTTTCCTGCACCAACACAAGTGCGAAAAGTGGTTTTTCAACACTAACACAAGTGCGAAAAGTGGTTTTTCAACACTAACACAAGTGCAAAAAGTGGTTTTTCCACACTAATACAAGTGCAAAAGTGGTTTCCTGCACCAACCCAAGTGCGAAAAGTGTTTTTTCAACACTAACACAAGTGCGAAAAGTGGTTTTTCAACACTAACACAAGTGCGAAAAGTGTTTTTTCCACACTAATACAAGTGCAAAAGTGGTTTCCTGCACCAACACAAGTGCGAAAAGTGGTTTTTCAACACTAACACAAGTGCGTTAAGTGGTTTTTCAACACTACCACAAGTGCGAAAAGTGGTTTTTCAACACTAACACATGTGCAAAAAGTGGTTTTCCACACTAATACAAGTGCAAAAGTGGTTTTTCAACACTATCACTAGTGCAAAAAGTGTTTTTTCCACACTAATACAAGTGCAAAAGTGGTTTCCTGCACCAACACAAGTGCGAAAAGTGGTTTTTCAACACTAACACAAGTGCGAAAAGTGGTTTTTCAACACTAACAGAAGTGCGAAAAGTGGTTTTTCCACACTAATACAAATGCAAAAGTGGTTTCCTGCACCAACACAAGTGCGAAAAGTGGTTCTTCAACACTAACACAAGTGCGAAAAGTGGTTTTTCAACACTAACACAAGTGCGAACAGTGGTTTTTCCACACTAATACAAGTGCAAAAGTGGTTTCCTGCACCAACACAAGTGCGAAAAGTGGTTTTTCAACACCAACACAAGTGCGAAAAGTGGTTTTTCAACACTAACACAAGTGCGAAAAGTGGTTTTTCAACACTATCACAAGTGCAAAAAGTGTTTTTTCCACACTAATACAAGTGCAAAAGTGGTTTCCTGCACCAACACAAGTGTGAAAAGTGGTTTTTCAACACTAACACAAGTGCGACAAAGTGGTTTTTCAACACTAACATAAGTGCGAAAAGTGGTTTTTCCACACTAATACAAGTGCAAAAGTGGTTTCCTGCACCAACACAAGTGCGAAAAGTGGTTTTTCAACACTAACACAAGTGCGAAAAGTGGTTTTTCAACACTATCACAAGTGCAAAAAGTGTTTTTTCCACACTAATACAAGTGCGAAAAGTGGTTTTTCAACACTAACACAAGTGCGAAAAGTGGTTTTTCAACACTAACACAAGTGCGAAAAGTGGTTTTTCAACACTAACACAAGTGCGAAAAGTGGTTTTTCCACACTAATACAAGTGCAAAAGTGGTTCCCTGCACCAACACAAGTGCGAAAAGTGGTTTTTCAACACCAACACAAGTGCGAAAAGTGGTTTTTCAACACTAACACAAGTGTGAAAAGTGGTTTTTCAACACTATCACAAGTGCAAAAAGTGTTTTTTCCACACTAATACAAGTGCAAAAGTGGTTTCCTGCACCAACAGAAGTGCGAAAAGTGGTTTTTCAACACTAACACAAGTGCGAAAAGTGGTTTTTCAACACTATCACAAGTGCAAAAAGTGTTTTTTCCACACTAATACAAGTGCAAAAGTGGTTTCCTGCACCAACACAAGTGCGAAAAGTGGTTTTTCAACACTAACACAAGTGCGAAAAGGGTTTTTTCAACACTAACACAAGTGCGAAAAGTGGTTTTTCAACACTAACACAAGTGCGAAAAGTGGTTTTTCCACACTAATACAAGTGCAAAGGTGGTTTCCTGCACCAACACAAGTGCGAAAAGTGGTTTTTTCAACACTAACACAAGTGCGAAAAGTGGTTTTTCAACACTATCACAAGTGCAAAAAGTGTTTTTTCCACACTAACACAAGTGCGAAAAGTGTTTTTTCCACACTAATACAAGTGCAAAAGTGGTTTCCTGCACCAACACAAGTGCGAAAAGTGGTTTTTCAACACTAACACAAGTGCGTTAAGTGGTTTTTCAACACTACCACAAGTGCGAAAAGTGGTTTTTCAACACTAACACATGTGCAAAAAGTGGTTTTCCACACTAATACAAGTGCAAAAGTGGTTTTTCAACACTATCACTAGTGCAAAAAGTGTTTTTTCCACACTAATACAAGTGCAAAAGTGGTTTCCTGCACCAACACAAGTGCGAAAAGTGGTTTTTCAACACTAACACAAGTGCGAAAAGTGGTTTTTCAACACTAACAGAAGTGCGAAAAGTGGTTTTTCCACACTAATACAAATGCAAAAGTGGTTTCCTGCACCAACACAAGTGCGAAAAGTGGTTCTTCAACACTAACTCAAGTGCGAAAAGTGGTTTTTCAACACTAACACAAGTGCGAACAGTGGTTTTTCCACACTAATACAAGTGCAAAAGTGGTTTCCTGCACCAACACAAGTGCGAAAAGTGGTTTTTCAACACCAACACAAGTGCGAAAAGTGGTTTTTCAACACTAACACAAGTGCGAAAAGTGGTTTTTCAACACTATCACAAGTGCAAAATGTGTTTTTTCCACACTAATACAAGTGCAAAAGTGGTTTCCTGCACCAACACAAGTGTGAAAAGTGGTTTTTCAACACTAACACAAGTGCGACAAAGTGGTTTTTCAACACTAACATAAGTGCGAAAAGTGGTTTTTCCACACTAATACAAGTGCAAAAGTGGTTTCCTGCACCAACACAAGTGCGAAAAGTGGTTTTTCAACACTAACACAAGTGCGAAAAGTGGTTTTTCAACACTATCACAAGTGCAAAAAGTGTTTTTTCCACACTAATACAAGTGCGAAAAGTGGTTTTTCAACACTAACACAAGTGCGAAAAGTGGTTTTTCAACACTAACACAAGTGCGAAAAGTGGTTTTTCAACACTAACACAAGTGCGAAAAGTGGTTTTTCCACACTAATACAAGTGCAAAAGTGGTTCCCTGCACCAACACAAGTGCGAAAAGTGGTTTTTCAACACCAACACAAGTGCGAAAAGTGGTTTTTCAACACTAACACAAGTGTGAAAAGTGGTTTTTCAACACTATCACAAGTGCAAAAAGTGTTTTTTCCACACTAATACAAGTGCAAAAGTGGTTTCCTGCACCAACAGAAGTGCGAAAAGTGGTTTTTCAACACTAACACAAGTGCGAAAAGTGGTTTTTCAACACTATCACAAGTGCAAAAAGTGTTTTTTCCACACTAATACAAGTGCAAAAGTGGTTTCCTGCACCAACACAAGTGCGAAAAGTGGTTTTTCAACACTAACACAAGTGCGAAAAGGGTTTTTTCAACACTAACACAAGTGCGAAAAGTGGTTTTTCAACACTAACACAAGTGCGAAAAGTGGTTTTCCACACTAATACAAGTGCAAAAGTGGTTTCCTGCACCAGCACAAGTGCGAAAAGTGGTTTTTCAACACTAACACAAGTGTGAAAAGTGGTTTTTTAACACTAACACAAGTGCGAAAAGTGGTTTTTCCACACTAATACAAGTGCAAAAGTGGTTTCCTGCACCAACACAAGCGCAAAAAGTGGTTTTTCAACACTAACACAAGTGCGAAAAGTGGTTTTTCCACACTAATACAAGTGCAAAAGTGGTTTCCTGCACCAACACATGTGCGAATAGTGGTTTCCTGCACCAACACAAGTGCGAAAAGTGGTTTTTCAACACTAACACAAGTGCGAAAAGTGGTTTTTCAACACTAACACAAGTGCGAAAAGTGGTTTTTCAACACTAACACAAGTGCGAAAAGTGGTTTTTCCACACTAATACAAGTGCAAAAGTGGTTTCCTGCACCAACACAAGTGCGAAAACTGGTTTTTCAATACTAACACAAGTGCGAAAAGTGGTTTTTCAACACTATCACAAGTGCAAAAAGTGTTTTTTCCACACTAATACAAGTGCAAAAGTGGTTTCCTGCACCAACACAAGTGCGAAAAGTGGTTTTTCAACACTAACACAAGTGCGAAAAGTGGTTTTTGCACACTAATACAAGTGCAAAAGTGGTTTCCTGCACCAACACAAGTGCGAAAAGTGGTTTTTCAACACTAACACACGTGCGAAAAGTGGTTTTTCAACACTAACACAAGTGCGAAAAGTGGTTTTTCAACACTAACACAAGTGCGAAAAGTGGTTTTGCCACACTAATACAAGTGCAAAAGTGGTTTCCTGCACCAACACAAGTGCGAAAAGTGGTTTTTCAACACTAACACAAGTGCGAAAAGTGGTTTTTCCACACTAATACAAGTGCAAAAGTGGTTTCCTGCACCAACAAAAGTGCGAAAAGTGGTTTTTCAACACTAACACAAGTGCGAAAAGTGGTTTTTCAACACTAACACAAGTGCGAAAAGTGGTTTTTCAACACTAACACAAGTGCGAAAAGTGGTTTTTCCACACTAATACAAGTGCAAAAGTGGTTTCCTGCACCAACACAAGTGCGAAAAGTGGTTTTTCAACACTAACACAAGTGCGAAAAGTGGTTTTTCAACACTAACACAAGTGCGAAAAGTGGTTTTTCAACACTAACACAAGTGCGAAAAGTGGTTTTTCCACACTAATACAAGTGCAAAAGTGGTTTCCTGCACCAACACAAGTGCGAAAAGTGGTTTTTCAACACTAACACAAGTGCGAAAAGTGGTTTTTCAACACTATCACAAGTGCAAAAAGTGTTTTTTCCACACTAACACAAGTGCGAAAAGTGGGTTTTTCCACACTAATACAAGTGCAAAAGTGGTTTCCTGAACCAACACAAGTTCGAAAAGTGGTTTTTCAACACTAACACAAGTGCGAAAAGTGGTTTTTCAACACTAACACAAGTGCGAAAAGTGGGTTTTTCCACACTAATACAAGTGCAAAAGTGGTTTCCTGCACCAACACAAGTGCGAAAAGTGGTTTTTCAACACTAACACAAGTGCGAAAAGTGGTTTTTCAACACTAACACAAGTGCGAAAAGTGGTTTTTCCACACTAATACAAGTGCAAAAGTGGTTTCCTGCACCAACCCAAGTGCGAAAAGTGTTTTTTCAACACTAACACAAGTGCGAAAAGTGGTTTTTCAACACTAACACAAGTGCGAAAAGTGTTTTTTCCACACTAATACAAGTGCAAAAGTGGTTTCCTGCACCAACACAAGTGCGAAAAGTGGTTTTTCAACACTAACACAAGTGCGTTAAGTGGTTTTTCAACACTACTACAAGTGCGAAAAGTGGTTTTTCAACACTAACACATGTGCAAAAAGTGGTTTTCCACACTAATACAAGTGCAAAAGTGGTTTTTCAACACTATCACTAGTGCAAAAGTGTTTTTTCCACACTAATACAAGTGCAAAAGTGGTTTCCTGCACCAACACAAGTGCGAAAATTGGTTTTTCAACACTAACACAAGTGCGAAAAGTGGTTTTTCAACACTAACAGAAGTGCGAAAAGTGGTTTTTCCACACTAATACAAATGCAAAAGTGGTTTCCTGCACCAACACAAGTGCGAAAAGTGGTTCTTCAACACTAACACAAGTGCGAAAAGTGGTTTTTCAACACTAACACAAGTGCGAACAGTGGTTTTTCCACACTAATACAAGTGCAAAAGTGGTTTCCTGCACCAACACAAGTGCGAATAGTGGTTTTTCAACACCAACACAAGTGCGAAAAGTGGTTTTTCAACACTAACACAAGTGCGAAAAGTGGTTTTTCAACACTATCACAAGTGCAAAAAGTGTTTTTTCCACACTAATACAAGTGCAAAAGTGGTTTCCTGCACCAACACAAGTGTGAAAAGTGGTTTATCAACACTAACACAAGTGCGACAAAGTGGTTTTTCAACACTAACATAAGTGCGAAAAGTGGTTTTTCCACACTAATACAAGTGCAAAAGTGGTTTCCTGCACCAACACAAGTGCGAAAAGTGGTTTTTCAACACTAACACAAGTGCGAAAAGTGGTTTTTCAACACTATCACAAGTGCAAAAAGTGTTTTTTCCACACTAATACAAGTGCGAAAAGTGGTTTTTCAACACTAACACAAGTGCGAAAAGTGGTTTTTCAACACTAACACAAGTGCGAAAAGTGGTTTTTCAACACTAACACAAGTGCGAAAAGTGGTTTTTCCACACTAATACAAGTGCAAAAGTGGTTCCCTGCACCAACACAAGTGCGAAAAGTGGTTTTTCAACACCAACACAAGTGCGAAAAGTGGTTTTTCAACACTAACACAAGTGTGAAAAGTGGTTTTTCAACACTATCACAAGTGCAAAAAGTGTTTTTTCCACACTAATACAAGTGCAAAAGTGGTTTCCTGCACCAACAGAAGTGCGAAAAGTGGTTTTTCAACACTAACACAAGTGCGAAAAGTGGTTTTTCAACACTATCACAAGTGCAAAAAGTGTTTTTTCCACACTAATACAAGTGCAAAAGTGGTTTCCTGCACCAACACAAGTGCGAAAAGTGGTTTTTCAACACTAACACAAGTGCGAAAAGGGTTTTTTCAACACTAACACAAGTGCGAAAAGTGGTTTTTCAACACTAACACAAGTGCGAAAAGTGGTTTTTCCACACTAATACAAGTGCAAAGGTGGTTTCCTGCACCAACACAAGTGCGAAAAGTGGTTTTTCAACACCAACACAAGTGCGAAAAGTGGTTTTTCAACACTAACACAAGTGCGAAAAGTGGTTTTTCAACACTATCACAAGTGCAAAAAGTGTTTTTTCCACACTAATACAAGTGCAAAAGTGGTTTCCTGCACCAACACAAGTGCGAAAAGTGGTTTTTCAACACTAACACAAGTGTGAAAAGTGGTTTTTTAACACTAACACAAGTGCGAAAAGTGGTTTTTCCACACTAATACAAGTGCAAAAGTGGTTTCCTGCACCAACACAAGCGCAAAAAGTGGTTTTTCAACACTAACACAAGTGCGAAAAGTGGTTTTTCCACACTAATACAAGTGCAAAAGTGGTTTCCTGCACCAACACATGTGCGAATAGTGGTTTCCTGCACCAACACAAGTGCGAAAAGTGGTTTTTCAACACTAACACAAGTGCGAAAAGTGGTTTTTCAACACAAACACAAGTGCGAAAAGTGGTTTTTCAACACTAACACAAGTGCGAAAAGTGGTTTTTCAACACTAACACAAGTGCGAAAAGTGGTTTTTCCACACTAATACAAGTGCAAAAGTGGTTTCCTGCACCAACACAAGTGCGAAAAGTGGTTTTTCAACACCAACACAAGTGCGAAAAGTGGTTTTTCAACACTAACACAAGTGCGAAAAGTGGTTTTTCAACACTATCACAAGTGCAAAAAGTGTTTTTCCACACTAATACAAGTGCAAAAGTGGTTTCCTGCACCAACACAAGTGCGAAAAGTGGTTTTTCAACACTAACACAAGTGCGACAAAGTGGTTTTTCAACACTAACATAAGTGCGAAAAGTGGTTTTTCCACACTAATACAAGTGCAAAAGTGGTTTCCTGCACCAACACAAGTGCGAAAAGTGGTTTTTCAACACTAACACAAGTGCGAAAAGTGGTTTTTCAACACTATCACAAGTGCAAAAAGTGTTTTTTCCACACTAATACAAGTGCAAAAGTGGTTTCCTGCACCAACACAAGTGCGAAAAGTGGTTTTTCAACACTAACACAAGTGCGAAAAGTGGTTTTTCAACACTAACACAAGTGCGAAAAGTGTTTTTTCCACACTAATACAAGTGCAAAAGTGGTTTCCTGCACCAACACAAGTGCGAAAAGTGGTTTTTCAACACCAACACAAGTGCGAAAAGTGGTTTTTCAACACTAACACAAGTGCGAAAAGTGGTTTTTCAACACTATCACAAGTGCAAAAAGTGTTTTTTCCACACTAATACAAGTGCAAAAGTGGTTTCCTGCACCAACACAAGTGTGAAAAGTGGTTTTTCAACACTAACACAAGTGCGACAAAGTGGTTTTTCAACACTAACATAAGTGCGAAAAGTGGTTTTTCCACACTAATACAAGTGCAAAAGTGGTTTCCTGCACCAACACAAGTGCGAAAAGTGGTTTTTCAACACTAACACAAGTGCGAAAAGTGGTTTTTCAACACTATCACAAGTGCAAAAAGTGTTTTTTCCTCACTAATACAAGTGCGAAAAGTGGTTTTTCAACACTAACACAAGTGCGAAAAGTGGTTTTTCAACACTAACACAAGTGCGAAAAGTGGTTTTTCAACACTAACACAAGTGCGAAAAGTGGTTTTTCCACACTAATACAAGTGCAAAAGTGGTTCCCTGCACCAACACAAGTGTGAAAAGTGGTTTTTCAACACCAACACAAGTGCGAAAAGTGGTTTTTCAACACTAACACAAGTGTGAAAAGTGGTTTTTCAACACTATCACAAGTGCAAAAAGTGTTTTTTCCACACTAATACAAGTGCAAAAGTGGTTTGCTGCACCAACAGAAGTGCGAAAAGTGGTTTTTCAACACTAACACAAGTGCGAAAAGTGGTTTTTCAACACTATCACAAGTGCAAAAAGTGTTTTTTCCACACTAATACAAGTGCAAAAGTGGTTTCCTGCACCAACACAAGTGCGAAAAGTGGTTTTTCAACACTAACACAAGTGCGAAAAGGGTTTTTTCAACACTAACACAAGTGCGAAAAGTGGTTTTTCAACACAAACACAAGTGCGAAAAGTGGTTTTTCAACACTAACACAAGTGCGAAAAGTGGTTTTTCAACACTAACACAAGTGCGAAAAGTGGTTTTTCCACACTAATACAAGTGCAAAAGTGGTTTCCTGCACCAACACAAGTGCGAAAAGTGGTTTTTCAACACCAACACAAGTGCGAAAAGTGGTTTTTCAACACTAACACAAGTGCGAAAAGTGGTTTTTCAACACTATCACAAGTGCAAAAAGTGTTTTTCCACACTAATACAAGTGCAAAAGTGGTTTCCTGCACCAACACAAGTGCGAAAAGTGGTTTTTCAACACTAACACAAGTGCGACAAAGTGGTTTTTCAACACTAACATAAGTGCGAAAAGTGGTTTTTCCACACTAATACAAGTGCAAAAGTGGTTTCCTGCACCAACACAAGTGCGAAAAGTGGTTTTTCAACACTAACACAAGTGCGAAAAGTGGTTTTTCAACACTATCACAAGTGCAAAAAGTGTTTTTTCCACACTAATACAAGTGCAAAAGTGGTTTCCTGCACCAACACAAGTGCGAAAAGTGGTTTTTCAACACTAACACAAGTGCGAAAAGTGGTTTTTCAACACTAACACAAGTGCGAAAAGTGTTTTTTCCACACTAATACAAGTGCAAAAGTGGTTTCCTGCACCAACACAAGTGCGAAAAGTGGTTTTTCAACACCAACACAAGTGCGAAAAGTGGTTTTTCAACACTAACACAAGTGCGAAAAGTGGTTTTTCAACACTATCACAAGTGCAAAAAGTGTTTTTTCCACACTAATACAAGTGCAAAAGTGGTTTCCTGCACCAACACAAGTGTGAAAAGTGGTTTTTCAACACTAACACAAGTGCGACAAAGTGGTTTTTCAACACTAACATAAGTGCGAAAAGTGGTTTTTCCACACTAATACAAGTGCAAAAGTGGTTTCCTGCACCAACACAAGTGCGAAAAGTGGTTTTTCAACACTAACACAAGTGCGAAAAGTGGTTTTTCAACACTATCACAAGTGCAAAAAGTGTTTTTTCCACACTAATACAAGTGCGAAAAGTGGTTTTTCAACACTAACACAAGTGCGAAAAGTGGTTTTTCAACACTAACACAAGTGCGAAAAGTGGTTTTTCAACACTAACACAAGTGCGAAAAGTGGTTTTTCCACACTAATACAAGTGCAAAAGTGGTTCCCTGCACCAACACAAGTGCGAAAAGTGGTTTTTCAACACTATCACAAGTGCAAAAAGTGTTTTTTCCACACTAATACAAGTGCAAAAGTGGTTTCCTGCACCAACACAAGTGCGAAAAGTGGTTTTTCAACACTAACACAAGTGCGAAAAGGGTTTTTTCAACACTAACACAAGTGCGAAAAGTGGTTTTTCAACACTAACACAAGTGCGAAAAGTGGTTTTCCACACTAATACAAGTGCAAAGGTGGTTTCCTGCACCAACACAAGTGCGAAAAGTGGTTTTTTCAACACTAACACAAGTGCGAAAAGTGGTTTTTCAACACTATCACAAGTGCAAAAAGTGTTTTTTCCACACTAATACAAGTGCAAAAGTGGTTTCCTGCACCAGCACAAGTGCGAAAAGTGGTTTTTCAACACTAACACAAGTGTGAAAAGTTGTTTTTTAACACTAACACAAGTGCGAAAAGTGGTTTTTCCACACTAATACAAGTGCAAAAGTGGTTTCCTGCACCAACACAAGCGCAAAAAGTGGTTTTTCAACACTAACACAAGTGCGAAAAGTGGTTTTTCCACACTAATACAAGTGCAAAAGTGGTTTCCTGCACCAACACATGTGCGAATAGTGGTTTCCTGCACCAACACAAGTGCGAAAAGTGGTTTTTCAACACTAACACAAGTGCGAAAAGTGGTTTTTCAACACTAACACAAGTGCGAAAAGTGGTTTTTCAACACTAACACAAGTGCGAAAAGTGGTTTTTCCACACTAATACAAGTGCAAAAGTGGTTTCCTGCACCAACACAAGTGCGAAAAGTGGTTTTTCAATACTAACACAAGTGCGAAAAGTGGTTTTTCAACACTATCACAAGTGCAAAAAGTGTTTTTTCCACACTAATACAAGTGCAAAAGTGGTTTCCTGCACCAACACAAGTGCGAAAAGTGGTTTTTCAACACTAACACAAGTGCGAAAAGTGGTTTTTGCACACTAATACAAGTGCAAAAGTGGTTTCCTGCACCAACACAAGTGCGAAAAG
This sequence comes from Myxine glutinosa, assembly GCF_964187855.1. Classification (NCBI taxonomy): domain Eukaryota; kingdom Metazoa; phylum Chordata; class Myxini; order Myxiniformes; family Myxinidae; genus Myxine; species Myxine glutinosa. The sequence goes on from NW_027617011.1 coordinate 89,230, forward strand.
TGGTTTTTCAACACTAACACAAGTGCGAAAAGTGGTTTTTCAACACTAACACAAGTGCGAAAAGTGGTTTTTCAACACTAACACAAGTGCGAAAAGTGGTTTTGCCACACTAATACAAGTGCAAAAGTGGTTTCCTGCACCAACACAAGTGCGAAAAGTGGTTTTTCAACACTAACACAAGTGCGAAAAGTGGTTTTTCCACACTAATACAAGTGCAAAAGTGGTTTCCTGCACCAACAAAAGTGCGAAAAGTGGTTTTTCAACACTAACACAAGTGCGAAAAGTGGTTTTTCAACACTAACACAAGTGCGAAAAGTGGTTTTTCAACACTAACACAAGTGCGAAAAGTGGTTTTTACACACTAATACAAGTGCAAAAGTGGTTTCCTGCACCAACACAAGTGCGAAAAGTGGTTTTTCAACACTAACACAAGTGCGAAAAGTGGTTTTTCAACACTAACACAAGTGCGAAAAGTGGTTTTTCAACACTAACACAAGTGCGAAAAGTGGTTTTTCCACACTAATACAAGTGCAAAAGTGGTTTCCTGCACCAACACAAGTGCGAAAAGTGGTTTTTCAACACTAACACAAGTGCGAAAAGTGGTTTTTCAACACTATCACAAGTGCAAAAAGTGTTTTTTCCACACTAACACAAGTGCGAAAAGTGGGTTTTTCCACACTAATACAAGTGCAAAAGTGGTTTCCTGAACCAACACAAGTTCGAAAAGTGGTTTTTCAACACTAACACAAGTGCGAAAAGTGGTTTTTCAACACTAACACAAGTGCGAAAAGTGGGTTTTTCCACACTAATACAAGTGCAAAAGTGGTTTCCTGCACCAACACAAGTGCGAAAAGTGGTTTTTCAACACTAACACAAGTGCGAAAAGTGGTTTTTCAACACTAACACAAGTGCGAAAAGTGGTTTTTCCACACTAATACAAGTGCAAAAGTGGTTTCCTGCACCAACCCAAGTGCGAAAAGTGTTTTTTCAACACTATCACAAGTGCAAAAAGTGTTTTTTCCACACTAATACAAGTGCAAAAGTGGTTTCCTGCACCAACACAAGTGCGAAAAGTGGTTTTTCAACACTAACACAAGTGTGAAAAGTGGTTTTTTAACACTAACACAAGTGCGAAAAGTGGTTTTTCCACACTAATACAAGTGCAAAAGTGGTTTCCTGCACCAACACAAGCGCAAAAAGTGGTTTTTCAACACTAACACAAGTGCGAAAAGTGGTTTTTCCACACTAATACAAGTGCAAAAGTGGTTTCCTGCACCAACACATGTGCGAATAGTGGTTTCCTGCACCAACACAAGTGCGAAAAGTGGTTTTTCAACACTAACACAAGTGCGAAAAGTGGTTTTTCAACACAAACCCAAGTGCGAAAAGTGGTTTTTCAACACTAACACAAGTGCGAAAAGTGGTTTTTCAACACTAACACAAGTGCGAAAAGTGGTTTTTCCACACTAATACAAGTGCAAAAGTGGTTTCCTGCACCAACACAAGTGCGAAAAGTGGTTTTTCAACACCAACACAAGTGCGAAAAGTGGTTTTTCAACACTAACACAAGTGCGAAAAGTGGTTTTTCAACACTATCACAAGTGCAAAAAGTGTTTTTCCACACTAATACAAGTGCAAAAGTGGTTTCCTGCACCAACACAAGTGCGAAAAGTGGTTTTTCAACACTAACACAAGTGCGACAAAGTGGTTTTTCAACACTAACATAAGTGCGAAAAGTGGTTTTTCCACACTAATACAAGTGCAAAAGTGGTTTCCTGCACCAACACAAGTGCGAAAAGTGGTTTTTCAACACTAACACAAGTGCGAAAAGTGGTTTTTCAACACTATCACAAGTGCAAAAAGTGTTTTTTCCACACTAATACAAGTGCAAAAGTGGTTTCCTGCACCAACACAAGTGCGAAAAGTGGTTTTTCAACACTAACACAAGTGCGAAAAGTGGTTTTTCAACACTAACACAAGTGCGAAAAGTGTTTTTTCCACACTAATACAAGTGCAAAAGTGGTTTCCTGCACCAACACAAGTGCGAAAAGTGGTTTTTCAACACTAACACAAGTGCGAAAAGTGGTTTTTCAACACTAACACAAGTGCGAAAAGTGGTTTTTCAACACTAACACAAGTGCGAAAAGTGGTTTTTCCACACTAATACAAGTGCAAAAGTGGTTTTCTGCACCAACACAAGTGCGAAAAGTGGTTTTTCAACACTAACAAAAGTGCGAAAAGTGGTTTTTCAACACTATCACAAGTGCAAAAAGTGTTTTTTCCACACTAATACAAGTGCAAAAGTGGTTTCCTGCACCAACACAAGTGCGAAAAGTGGTTTTTCAACACTAACACAAGTGCGAAAAGTGGTTTTTCAACACTAACACAGGTGCGAAAAGTGTTTTTTCCACACCAATACAAGTGCAAAAGTGGTTTCCTGCACCAACACAAGTGCGAAAAGTGGTTTTTCAACACTAACACAAGTGCGAAAAGTGGTTTTTCAACACTATCACAAGTGCAAAAAGTGTTTTTTCCACACGAATACAAGTGCAAAAGTGGTTTCCTACACCAACACAAGTGCGAAAAGTGGTTTTTCAACACTAACACAAGTGCGAAAAGTGGTTTTTCAACACTAACACAAGTGCGAAAAGTGGTTTTTCAACACTAACACAAGTGCGAAAAGTGGTTTTTCCACACTAATACAAGTGCAAAAGTGATTTCCTGCACCAACACAAGTGCGAAAATTGGTTTTTCAACACAAACACAAGTGCGAAAAGTGGTTTTTCAACACTATCACAAGTGCAAAAAGTGGTTTTTCCACACTAATACAAGTGCAAAAGTGGTTTCCTGCACCAACACAAGTGCGAAAAGTGGTTTGTCAACACTAACACAAGTGCGAAATGTGGTTTTTCAACACTAACACAAGTGCGAAAAGTGGTTTTTCAACACTATCACAAGTGCAAAAAGTGTTTTTTCCACACTAATACAAGTGCAAAAGTGGTTTCCTGCACCAACACAAGTGCGAAAAGTGGTTTTTCAACACTAACACAAGTGCGTAAAGTGGTTTTTCAACACTACCACAAGTGCGAAAAGTGGTTTTTCAACACTAACACATGTGCGAAAAGTGGTTTCTCCACACTAATACAAGTGCAAAAGTGGTTTCCTGCACCAACAGAAGTGCGAAAAGTGGTTTTTGAACACTAACACAAGTGCGAAAAGTGGTTTTTCCACACTAATACAAGTGCAAAAGTGGTTTCCTGCACGAACACAAGTGCGAAAAGTGGTTTTTCAACACTAACACAAGGGCGAAAAGTGGTTTTTCAACACTATCACAAGTGCAAAAAGTGTTTTTTCCACACTAATACAAGTGCAAAAGTCGTTTCCTGCACCAACACAAGTGCGAAAAGTGGTTGTTCAACACTAACACGAGTGCGAAAAGTGGTTTTTCCACACCAACACAAGTGCGAAAAGTGGTTTTTCCACACTAATACAAGTGCAAAAGTGGTTTCCTGCATCAACACAAGTGCGAAAAGTGGTTTTTCAACACTAACACAAGTGCGAAAAGTTGTTTTTCAACACTAACACAAGTGCGAAAAGTGGTTTTTCAACACTAACACAAGTGCGAAAAGTGGTTTTTCCACACTAATACAAGTGCAAAAGTGGTTTCCTGCACCAACACAAGTGCGAAAAGTGGTTTTTCAATACTAACACAAGTGCGAAAAGTGGTTTTTCAACACTATCACAAGTGCAAAAAGTGTTTTTTCCACACTAATACAAGTGCAAAAGTGGTTTCCTGCACCAACACAAGTGCGAAAAGTGGTTTTTCAACACTAACACAAGTGCGAAAAGTGGTTTTTGCACACTAATACAAGTGCAAAAGTGGTTTCCTGCACCAACACAAGTGCGAAAAGTGGTTTTTCAACACTAACACATGTGCGAAAAGTGGTTTTTCAACACTAACACAAGTGCGAAAAGTGGTTTTTCAACACTAACACAAGTGCGAAAAGTGGTTTTGCCACACTAATACAAGTGCAAAAGTGGTTTCCTGCACCAACACAAGTGCGAAAAGTGGTTTTTCAACACTAACACAAGTGCGAAAAGTGGTTTTTCCACACTAATACAAGTGCAAAAGTGGTTTCCTGCACCAACAAAAGTGCGAAAAGTGGTTTTTCAACACTAACACAAGTGCGAAAAGTGGTTTTTCAACACTAACACAAGTGCGAAAAGTGGTTTTTCAACACTAACACAAGTGCGAAAAGTGGTTTTTCCACACTAATACAAGTGCAAAAGTGGTTTCCTGCACCAACACAAGTGCGAAAAGTGGTTTTTCAACACTAACACAAGTGCGAAAAGTGGTTTTTCAACACTAACACAAGTGCGAAAAGTGGTTTTTCAACACTAACACAAGTGAGAAAAGTGGTTTTTCCACACTAATACAAGTGCAAAAGTGGTTTCCTGCACCAACACAAGTGCGAAAAGTGGTTTTTCAACACTAACACAAGTGCGAAAAGTGGTTTTTCAACACTATCACAAGTGCAAAAAGTGTTTTTTCCACACTAATACAAGTGCAAAAGTGGTTTCCTGAACCAACACAAGTTCGAAAAGTGGTTTTTCAACACTAACACAAGTGCGAAAAGTGGTTTTTCAACACTAACACAAGTGCGAAAAGTGGGTTTTTCCACACTAATACAAGTGCAAAAGTGGTTTCCTGCACCAACACAAGTGCGAAAAGTGGTTTTTCAACACTAACACAAGTGCGAAAAGTGGTTTTTCAACACTAACACAAGTGCAAAAAGTGGTTTTTCCACACTAATACAAGTGCAAAAGTGGTTTCCTGCACCAACCCAAGTGCGAAAAGTGTTTTTTCAACACTAACACAAGTGCGAAAAGTGGTTTTTCAACACTAACACAAGTGCGAAAAGTGTTTTTTCCACACTAATACAAGTGCAAAAGTGGTTTCCTGCACCAACACAAGTGCGAAAAGTGGTTTTTCAACACTAACACAAGTGCGTTAAGTGGTTTTTCAACACTACCACAAGTGCGAAAAGTGGTTTTTCAACACTAACACATGTGCAAAAAGTGGTTTTCCACACTAATACAAGTGCAAAAGTGGTTTTTCAACACTATCACTAGTGCAAAAAGTGTTTTTTCCACACTAATACAAGTGCAAAAGTGGTTTCCTGCACCAACACAAGTGCGAAAAGTGGTTTTTCAACACTAACACAAGTGCGAAAAGTGGTTTTTCAACACTAACACAAGTGCGAAAAGTGGTTTTTCAACACTAACACAAGTGAGAAAAGTGGTTTTTCCACACTAATACAAGTGCAAAAGTGGTTTCCTGCACCAACACAAGTGCGAAAAGTGGTTTTTCAACACTAACACAAGTGCGAAAAGTGGTTTTTCAACACTATCACAAGTGCAAAAAGTGTTTTTTCCACACTAATACAAGTGCAAAAGTGGTTTCCTGAACCAACACAAGTTCGAAAAGTGGTTTTTCAACACTAACACAAGTGCGAAAAGTGGTTTTTCAACACTAACACAAGTGCGAAAAGTGGGTTTTTCCACACTAATACAAGTGCAAAAGTGGTTTCCTGCACCAACACAAGTGCGAAAAGTGGTTTTTCAACACTAACACAAGTGCGAAAAGTGGTTTTTCAACACTAACACAAGTGCGACAAAGTGGTTTTTCAACACTAACATAAGTGCGAAAAGTGGTTTTTCCACACTAATACAAGTGCAAAAGTGGTTTCCTGCACCAACACAAGTGCGAAAAGTGGTTTTTCAACACTAACACAAGTGCGAAAAGTGGTTTTTCAACACTATCACAAGTGCAAAAAGTGTTTTTTCCACACTAATACAAGTGCAAAAGTGGTTTCCTGCACCAACACAAGTGCGAAAAGTGGTTTTTCAACACTAACACAAGTGCGAAAAGTGGTTTTTCAACACTAACACAAGTGCGAAAAGTGTTTTTTCCACACTAATACAAGTGCAAAAGTGGTTTCCTGCACCAACACAAGTGCGAAAAGTGGTTTTTCAACACCAACACAAGTGCGAAAAGTGGTTTTTCAACACTAACACAAGTGCGAAAAGTGGTTTTTCAACACTATCACAAGTGCAAAAAGTGTTTTTTCCACACTAATACAAGTGCAAAAGTGGTTTCCTGCACCAACACAAGTGTGAAAAGTGGTTTTTCAACACTAACACAAGTGCGACAAAGTGGTTTTTCAACACTAACATAAGTGCGAAAAGTGGTTTTTCCACACTAATACAAGTGCAAAAGTGGTTTCCTGCACCAACACAAGTGCGAAAAGTGGTTTTTCAACACTAACACAAGTGCGAAAAGTGGTTTTTCAACACTATCACAAGTGCAAAAAGTGTTTTTTCCACACTAATACAAGTGCGAAAAGTGGTTTTTCAACACTAACACAAGTGCGAAAAGTGGTTTTTCAACACTAACACAAGTGCGAAAAGTGGTTTTTCAACACTAACACAAGTGCGAAAAGTGGTTTTTCCACACTAATACAAGTGCAAAAGTGGTTCCCTGCACCAACACAAGTGCGAAAAGTGGTTTTTCAACACTATCACAAGTGCAAAAAGTGTTTTTTCCACACTAATACAAGTGCAAAAGTGGTTTCCTGCACCAACACAAGTGCGAAAAGTGGTTTTTCAACACTAACACAAGTGCGAAAAGGGTTTTTTCAACACTAACACAAGTGCGAAAAGTGGTTTTTCAACACTAACACAAGTGCGAAAAGTGGTTTTCCACACTAATACAAGTGCAAAGGTGGTTTCCTGCACCAACACAAGTGCGAAAAGTGGTTTTTTCAACACTAACACAAGTGCGAAAAGTGGTTTTTCAACACTATCACAAGTGCAAAAAGTGTTTTTTCCACACTAATACAAGTGCAAAAGTGGTTTCCTGCACCAGCACAAGTGCGAAAAGTGGTTTTTCAACACTAACACAAGTGTGAAAAGTTGTTTTTTAACACTAACACAAGTGCGAAAAGTGGTTTTTCCACACTAATACAAGTGCAAAAGTGGTTTCCTGCACCAACACAAGCGCAAAAAGTGGTTTTTCAACACTAACACAAGTGCGAAAAGTGGTTTTTCCACACTAATACAAGTGCAAAAGTGGTTTCCTGCACCAACACATGTGCGAATAGTGGTTTCCTGCACCAACACAAGTGCGAAAAGTGGTTTTTCAACACTAACACAAGTGCGAAAAGTGGTTTTTCAACACTAACACAAGTGCGAAAAGTGGTTTTTCAACACTAACACAAGTGCGAAAAGTGGTTTTTCCACACTAATACAAGTGCAAAAGTGGTTTCCTGCACCAACACAAGTGCGAAAAGTGGTTTTTCAATACTAACACAAGTGCGAAAAGTGGTTTTTCAACACTATCACAAGTGCAAAAAGTGTTTTTTCCACACTAATACAAGTGCAAAAGTGGTTTCCTGCACCAACACAAGTGCGAAAAGTGGTTTTTCAACACTAACACAAGTGCGAAAAGTGGTTTTTGCACACTAATACAAGTGCAAAAGTGGTTTCCTGCACCAACACAAGTGCGAAAAGTGGTTTTTCAACACTAACACAAGTGCGAAAAGTGGTTTTTCAACACTAACACAAGTGCGAAAAGTGGTTTTTCAACACTAACACAAGTGCGAAAAGTGGTTTTGCCACACTAATACAAGTGCAAAAGTGGTTTCCTGCACCAACACAAGTGCGAAAAGTGGTTTTTCAACACTAACACAAGTGCGAAAAGTGGTTTTTCCACACTAATACAAGTGCAAAAGTGGTTTCCTGCACCAACAAAAGTGCGAAAAGTGGTTTTTCAACACTAACACAAGTGCGAAAAGTGGTTTTTCAACACTAACACAAGTGCGAAAAGTGGTTTTTCAACACTAACACAAGTGCGAAAAGTGGTTTTTCCACACTAATACAAGTGCAAAAGTGGTTTCCTGCACCAACACAAGTGCGAAAAGTGGTTTTTCAACACTAACACAAGTGCGAAAAGTGGTTTTTCAACACTAACACAAGTGCGAAAAGTGGTTTTTCAACACTAACACAAGTGCGAAAAGTGGTTTTTCCACACTAATACAAGTGCAAAAGTGGTTTCCTGCACCAACACAAGTGCGAAAAGTGGTTTTTCAACACTAACACAAGTGCGAAAAGTGGTTTTTCAACACTATCACAAGTGCAAAAAGTGTTTTTTCCACACTAACACAAGTGCGAAAAGTGGGTTTTTCCACACTAATACAAGTGCAAAAGTGGTTTCCTGAACCAACACAAGTTCGAAAAGTGGTTTTTCAACACTAACACAAGTGCGAAAAGTGGTTTTTCAACACTAACACAAGTGCGAAAAGTGGGTTTTTCCACACTAATACAAGTGCAAAAGTGGTTTCCTGCACCAACACAAGTGCGAAAAGTGGTTTTTCAACACTAACACAAGTGCGAAAAGTGGTTTTTCAACACTAACACAAGTGCGAAAAGTGGTTTTTCCACACTAATACAAGTGCAAAAGTGGTTTCCTGCACCAACCCAAGTGCGAAAAGTGTTTTTTCAACACTATCACAAGTGCAAAAAGTGTTTTTTCCACACTAATACAAGTGCAAAAGTGGTTTCCTGCACCAACACAAGTGCGAAAAGTGGTTTTTCAACACTAACACAAGTGTGAAAAGTGGTTTTTTAACACTAACACAAGTGCGAAAAGTGGTTTTTCCACACTAATACAAGTGCAAAAGTGGTTTCCTGCACCAACACAAGCGCAAAAAGTGGTTTTTCAACACTAACACAAGTGCGAAAAGTGGTTTTTCCACACTAATACAAGTGCAAAAGTGGTTTCCTGCACCAACACATGTGCGAATAGTGGTTTCCTGCACCAACACAAGTGCGAAAAGTGGTTTTTCAACACTAACACAAGTGCGAAAAGTGGTTTTTCAACACAAACCCAAGTGCGAAAAGTGGTTTTTCAACACTAACACAAGTGCGAAAAGTGGTTTTTCAACACTAACACAAGTGCGAAAAGTGGTTTTTCCACACTAATACAAGTGCAAAAGTGGTTTCCTGCACCAACACAAGTGCGAAAAGTGGTTTTTCAACACCAACACAAGTGCGAAAAGTGGTTTTTCAACACTAACACAAGTGCGAAAAGTGGTTTTTCAACACTATCACAAGTGCAAAAAGTGTTTTTCCACACTAATACAAGTGCAAAAGTGGTTTCCTGCACCAACACAAGTGCGAAAAGTGGTTTTTCAACACTAACACAAGTGCGACAAAGTGGTTTTTCAACACTAACATAAGTGCGAAAAGTGGTTTTTCCACACTAATACAAGTGCAAAAGTGGTTTCCTGCACCAACACAAGTGCGAAAAGTGGTTTTTCAACACTAACACAAGTGCGAAAAGTGGTTTTTCAACACTATCACAAGTGCAAAAAGTGTTTTTTCCACACTAATACAAGTGCAAAAGTGGTTTCCTGCACCAACACAAGTGCGAAAAGTGGTTTTTCAACACTAACACAAGTGCGAAAAGTGGTTTTTCAACACTAACACAAGTGCGAAAAGTGTTTTTTCCACACTAATACAAGTGCAAAAGTGGTTTCCTGCACCAACACAAGTGCGAAAAGTGGTTTTTCAACACTAACACAAGTGCGAAAAGTGGTTTTTCAACACTAACACAAGTGCGAAAAGTGGTTTTTCAACACTAACACAAGTGCGAAAAGTGGTTTTTCCACACTAATACAAGTGCAAAAGTGGTTTTCTGCACCAACACAAGTGCGAAAAGTGGTTTTTCAACACTAACAAAAGTGCGAAAAGTGGTTTTTCAACACTATCACAAGTGCAAAAAGTGTTTTTTCCACACTAATACAAGTGCAAAAGTGGTTTCCTGCACCAACACAAGTGCGAAAAGTGGTTTTTCAACACTAACACAAGTGCGAAAAGTGGTTTTTCAACACTAACACAGGTGCGAAAAGTGTTTTTTCCACACCAATACAAGTGCAAAAGTGGTTTCCTGCACCAACACAAGTGCGAAAAGTGGTTTTTCAACACTAACACAAGTGCGAAAAGTGGTTTTTCAACACTATCACAAGTGCAAAAAGTGTTTTTTCCACACGAATACAAGTGCAAAAGTGGTTTCCTGCACCAACACAAGTGCGAAAAGTGGTTTTTCAACACTAACACAAGTGCGAAAAGTGGTTTTTCAACACTAACACAAGTGCGAAAAGTGGTTTTTCAACACTAACACAAGTGCGAAAAGTGGTTTTTCCACACTAATACAAGTGCAAAAGTGATTTCCTGCACCAACACAAGTGCGAAAATTGGTTTTTCAACACAAACACAAGTGCGAAAAGTGGTTTTTCAACACTATCACAAGTGCAAAAAGTGGTTTTTCCACACTAATACAAGTGCAAAAGTGGTTTCCTGCACCAACACAAGTGCGAAAAGTGGTTTGTCAACACTAACACAAGTGCGAAATGTGGTTTTTCAACACTAACACAAGTGCGAAAAGTGGTTTTTCAACACTATCACAAGTGCAAAAAGTGTTTTTTCCACACTAATACAAGTGCAAAAGTGGTTTCCTGCACCAACACAAGTGCGAAAAGTGGTTTTTCAACACTAACACAAGTGCGTAAAGTGGTTTTTCAACACTACCACAAGTGCGAAAAGTGGTTTTTCAACACTAACACATGTGCGAAAAGTGGTTTCTCCACACTAATACAAGTGCAAAAGTGGTTTCCTGCACCAACAGAAGTGCGAAAAGTGGTTTTTGAACACTAACACAAGTGCGAAAAGTGGTTTTTCCACACTAATACAAGTGCAAAAGTGGTTTCCTGCACGAACACAAGTGCGAAAAGTGGTTTTTCAACACTAACACAAGGGCGAAAAGTGGTTTTTCAACACTATCACAAGTGCAAAAAGTGTTTTTTCCACACTAATACAAGTGCAAAAGTGGTTTCCTGCACCAACACAAGTGCGAAAAGTGGTTGTTCAACACTAACACGAGTGCGAAAAGTGGTTTTTCCACACCAACACAAGTGCGAAAAGTGGTTTTTCCACACTAATACAAGTGCAAAAGTGGTTTCCTGCATCAACACAAGTGCGAAAAGTGGTTTTTCAACACTAACACAAGTGCGAAAAGTTGTTTTTCAACACTAACACAAGTGCGAAAAGTGGTTTTTCAACACTAACACAAGTGCGAAAAGTGGTTTTTCCACACTAATACAAGTGCAAAAGTGGTTTCCTGCACCAACACAAGTGCGAAAAGTGGTTTTTCAATACTAACACAAGTGCGAAAAGTGGTTTTTCAACACTATCACAAGTGCAAAAAGTGTTTTTTCCACACTAATACAAGTGCAAAAGTGGTTTCCTGCACCAACACAAGTGCGAAAAGTGGTTTTTCAACACTAACACAAGTGCGAAAAGTGGTTTTTGCACACTAATACAAGTGCAAAAGTGGTTTCCTGCACCAACACAAGTGCGAAAAGTGGTTTTTCAACACTAACACATGTGCGAAAAGTGGTTTTTCAACACTAACACAAGTGCGAAAAGTGGTTTTTCAACACTAACACAAGTGCGAAAAGTGGTTTTGCCACACTAATACAAGTGCAAAAGTGGTTTCCTGCACCAACACAAGTGCGAAAAGTGGTTTTTCAACACTAACACAAGTGCGAAAAGTGGTTTTTCCACACTAATACAAGTGCAAAAGTGGTTTCCTGCACCAACAAAAGTGCGAAAAGTGGTTTTTCAACACTAACACAAGTGCGAAAAGTGGTTTTTCAACACTAACACAAGTGCGAAAAGTGGTTTTTCAACACTAACACAAGTGCGAAAAGTGGTTTTTCCACACTAATACAAGTGCAAAAGTGGTTTCCTGCACCAACACAAGTGCGAAAAGTGGTTTTTCAACACTAACACAAGTGCGAAAAGTGGTTTTTCAACACTAACACAAGTGCGAAAAGTGGTTTTTCAACACTAACACAAGTGAGAAAAGTGGTTTTTCCACACTAATACAAGTGCAAAAGTGGTTTCCTGCACCAACACAAGTGCGAAAAGTGGTTTTTCAACACTAACACAAGTGCGAAAAGTGGTTTTTCAACACTATCACAAGTGCAAAAAGTGTTTTTTCCACACTAATACAAGTGCAAAAGTGGTTTCCTGAACCAACACAAGTTCGAAAAGTGGTTTTTCAACACTAACACAAGTGCGAAAAGTGGTTTTTCAACACTAACACAAGTGCGAAAAGTGGGTTTTTCCACACTAATACAAGTGCAAAAGTGGTTTCCTGCACCAACACAAGTGCGAAAAGTGGTTTTTCAACACTAACACAAGTGCGAAAAGTGGTTTTTCAACACTAACACAAGTGCAAAAAGTGGTTTTTCCACACTAATACAAGTGCAAAAGTGGTTTCCTGCACCAACCCAAGTGCGAAAAGTGTTTTTTCAACACTAACACAAGTGCGAAAAGTGGTTTTTCAACACTAACACAAGTGCGAAAAGTGTTTTTTCCACACTAATACAAGTGCAAAAGTGGTTTCCTGCACCAACACAAGTGCGAAAAGTGGTTTTTCAACACTAACACAAGTGCGTTAAGTGGTTTTTCAACACTACCACAAGTGCGAAAAGTGGTTTTTCAACACTAACACATGTGCAAAAAGTGGTTTTCCACACTAATACAAGTGCAAAAGTGGTTTTTCAACACTATCACTAGTGCAAAAAGTGTTTTTTCCACACTAATACAAGTGCAAAAGTGGTTTCCTGCACCAACACAAGTGCGAAAAGTGGTTTTTCAACACTAACACAAGTGCGAAAAGTGGTTTTTCAACACTAACAGAAGTGCGAAAAGTGGTTTTTTCCACACTAATACAAATGCAAAAGTGGTTTCCTGCACCAACACAAGTGCGAAAAGTGGTTCTTCAACACTAACACAAGTGCGAAAAGTGGTTTTTCAACACTAACACAAGTGCGAACAGTGGTTTTTCCACACTAATACAAGTGCAAAAGTGGTTTCCTGCACCAACACAAGTGCGAAAAGTGGTTTTTCAACACCAACACAAGTGCGAAAAGTGGTTTTTCAACACTAACACAAGTGCGAAAAGTGGTTTTTCAACACTATCACAAGTGCAAAAAGTGTTTTTTCCACACTAATACAAGTGCAAAAGTGGTTTCCTGCACCAACACAAGTGTGAAAAGTGGTTTTTCAACACTAACACAAGTGCGACAAAGTGGTTTTTCAACACTAACATAAGTGCGAAAAGTGGTTTTTCCACACTAATACAAATGCAAAAGTGGTTTCCTGCACCAACACAAGTGCGAAAAGTGGTTTTTCAACACTAACACAAGTGCGAAAAGTGGTTTTTCAACACTATCACAAGTGCAAAAAGTGTTTTTTCCACACTAATACAAGTGCGAAAAGTGGTTTTTCAACACTAACACAAGTGCGAAAAGTGGTTTTTCAACACTAACACAAGTGCGAAAAGTGGTTTTTCAACACTAACACAAGTGCGAAAAGTGGTTTTTCCACACTAATACAAGTGCAAAAGTGGTTCCCTGCACCAACACAAGTGCGAAAAGTGGTTTTTCAACACCAACACAAGTGCGAAAAGGGGTTTTTCAACACTAACACAAGTGTGAAAAGTGGTTTTTCAACACTATCACAAGTGCAAAAAGTGTTTTTTCCACACTAATACAAGTGCAAAAGTGGTTTCCTGCACCAACAGAAGTGCGAAAAGTGGTTTTTCAACACTAACACAAGTGCGAAAAGTGGTTTTTCAACACTATCACAAGTGCAAAAAGTGTTTTTTCCACACTAATACAAGTGCAAAAGTGGTTTCCTGCACCAACACAAGTGCGAAAAGTGGTTTTTCAACACTAACACAAGTGCGAAAAGGGTTTTTTCAACACTAACACAAGTGCGAAAAGTGGTTTTTCAACACTAACACAAGTGCGAAAAGTGGTTTTTCCACACTAATACAAGTGCAAAGGTGGTTTCCTGCACCAACACAAGTGCGAAAAGTGGTTTTTTCAACACTAACACAAGTGCGAAAAGTGGTTTTTCAACACTATCACAAGTGCAAAAAGTGTTTTTTCCACACTAACACAAGTGCGAAAAGTGTTTTTTCCACACTAATACAAGTGCAAAAGTGGTTTCCTGCACCAACACAAGTGCGAAAAGTGGTTTTTCAACACTAACACAAGTGCGTTAAGTGGTTTTTCAACACTACCACAAGTGCGAAAAGTGGTTTTTCAACACTAACACAAGTGCGAAAAGTGGTTTTTCCACACTAATACAAGTGCAAAAGTGGTTTCCTGCACCAACACAAGTGCGAAAAGTGGTTTTTCAACACTAACACAAGTGCGAAAAGTGGTTTTTCAACACTAACACAAGTGCGAAAAGTGGTTTTTCAACACTAACACAAGTGCGAAAAGTGGTTTTTCCACACTAATACAAGTGCAAAAGTGGTTTCCTGCACCAACACAAGTGCGAAAAGTGGTTTTTCAACACTAACACAAGTGCGAAAAGTGGTTTTTCAACACTATCACAAGTGCAAAAAGTGTTTTTTCCACACTAATACAAGTGCAAAAGTGGTTTCCTGAACCAACACAAGTTCGAAAAGTGGTTTTTCAACACTAACACAAGTGCGAAAAGTGGTTTTTCAACACTAACACAAGTGCGAAAAGTGGGTTTTTCCACACTAATACAAGTGCAAAAGTGGTTTCCTGCACCAACACAAGTGCGAAAAGTGGTTTTTCAACACTAACACAAGTGCGAAAAGTGGTTTTTCAACACTAACACAAGTGCAAAAAGTGGTTTTTCCACACTAATACAAGTGCAAAAGTGGTTTCCTGCACCAACCCAAGTGCGAAAAGTGTTTTTTCAACACTAACACAAGTGCGAAAAGTGGTTTTTCAACACTAACACAAGTGCGAAAAGTGTTTTTTCCACACTAATACAAGTGCAAAAGTGGTTTCCTGCACCAACACAAGTGCGAAAAGTGGTTTTTCAACACTAACACATGTGCAAAAAGTGGTTTTCCACACTAATACAAGTGCAAAAGTGGTTTTTCAACACTATCACTAGTGCAAAAAGTGTTTTTTCCACACTAATACAAGTGCAAAAGTGGTTTCCTGCACCAACACAAGTGCGAAAAGTGGTTTTTCAACACTAACACAAGTGCGAAAAGTGGTTTTTCAACACTAACAGAAGTGCGAAAAGTGGTTTTTCCACACTAATACAAATGCAAAAGTGGTTTCCTGCACCAACACAAGTGCGAAAAGTGGTTCTTCAACACTAACACAAGTGCGAAAAGTGGTTTTTCAACACTAACACAAGTGCGAACAGTGGTTTTTCCACACTAATACAAGTGCAAAAGTGGTTTCCTGCACCAACACAAGTGCGAAAAGTGGTTTTTCAACACCAACACAAGTGCGAAAAGTGGTTTTTCAACACTAACACAAGTGCGAAAAGTGGTTTTTCAACACTATCACAAGTGCAAAAAGTGTTTTTTCCACACTAATACAAGTGCAAAAGTGGTTTCCTGCACCAACACAAGTGTGAAAAGTGGTTTTTCAACACTAACACAAGTGCGACAAAGTGGTTTTTCAACACTAACATAAGTGCGAAAAGTGGTTTTTCCACACTAATACAAGTGCAAAAGTGGTTTCCTGCACCAACACAAGTGCGAAAAGTGGTTTTTCAACACTAACACAAGTGCGAAAAGTGGTTTTTCAACACTATCACAAGTGCAAAAAGTGTTTTTTCCACACTAATACAAGTGCGAAAAGTGGTTTTTCAACACTAACACAAGTGCGAAAAGTGGTTTTTCAACACTAACACAAGTGCGAAAAGTGGTTTTTCAACACTAACACAAGTGCGAAAAGTGGTTTTTCCACACTAATACAAGTGCAAAAGTGGTTCCCTGCACCAACACAAGTGCGAAAAGTGGTTTTTCAACACCAACACAAGTGCGAAAAGTGGTTTTTCAACACTAACACAAGTGTGAAAAGTGGTTTTTCAACACTATCACAAGTGCAAAAAGTGTTTTTTCCACACTAATACAAGTGCAAAAGTGGTTTCCTGCACCAACAGAAGTGCGAAAAGTGGTTTTTCAACACTAACACAAGTGCGAAAAGTGGTTTTTCAACACTATCACAAGTGCAAAAAGTGTTTTTTCCACACTAATACAAGTGCAAAAGTGGTTTCCTGCACCAACACAAGTGCGAAAAGTGGTTTTTCAACACTAACACAAGTGCGAAAAGGGTTTTTTCAACACTAACACAAGTGCGAAAAGTGGTTTTTCAACACTAACACAAGTGCGAAAAGTGGTTTTTCCACACTAATACAAGTGCAAAGGTGGTTTCCTGCACCAACACAAGTGCGAAAAGTGGTTTTTTCAACACTAACACAAGTGCGAAAAGTGGTTTTTCAACACTATCACAAGTGCAAAAAGTGTTTTTTCCACACTAACACAAGTGCGAAAAGTGTTTTTTCCACACTAATACAAGTGCAAAAGTGGTTTCCTGCACCAACACAAGTGCGAAAAGTGGTTTTTCAACACTAACACAAGTGCGTTAAGTGGTTTTTCAACACTACCACAAGTGCGAAAAGTGGTTTTTCAACACTAACACATGTGCAAAAAGTGGTTTTCCACACTAATACAAGTGCAAAAGTGGTTTTTCAACACTATCACTAGTGCAAAAAGTGTTTTTTCCACACTAATACAAGTGCAAAAGTGGTTTCCTGCACCAACACAAGTGCGAAAAGTGGTTTTTCAACACTAACACAAGTGCGAAAAGTGGTTTTTCAACACTAACAGAAGTGCGAAAAGTGGTTTTTCCACACTAATACAAATGCAAAAGTGGTTTCCTGCACCAACACAAGTGCGAAAAGTGGTTCTTCAACACTAACTCAAGTGCGAAAAGTGGTTTTTCAACACTAACACAAGTGCGAACAGTGGTTTTTCCACACTAATACAAGTGCAAAAGTGGTTTCCTGCACCAACACAAGTGCGAAAAGTGGTTTTTCAACACCAACACAAGTGCGAAAAGTGGTTTTTCAACACTAACACAAGTGCGAAAAGTGGTTTTTCAACACTATCACAAGTGCAAAATGTGTTTTTTCCACACTAATACAAGTGCAAAAGTGGTTTCCTGCACCAACACAAGTGTGAAAAGTGGTTTTTCAACACTAACACAAGTGCGACAAAGTGGTTTTTCAACACTAACATAAGTGCGAAAAGTGGTTTTTCCACACTAATACAAGTGCAAAAGTGGTTTCCTGCACCAACACAAGTGCGAAAAGTGGTTTTTCAACACTAACACAAGTGCGAAAAGTGGTTTTTCAACACTATCACAAGTGCAAAAAGTGTTTTTTCCACACTAATACAAGTGCGAAAAGTGGTTTTTCAACACTAACACAAGTGCGAAAAGTGGTTTTTCAACACTAACACAAGTGCGAAAAGTGGTTTTTCAACACTAACACAAGTGCGAAAAGTGGTTTTTCCACACTAATACAAGTGCAAAAGTGGTTCCCTGCACCAACACAAGTGCGAAAAGTGGTTTTTCAACACCAACACAAGTGCGAAAAGTGGTTTTTCAACACTAACACAAGTGTGAAAAGTGGTTTTTCAACACTATCACAAGTGCAAAAAGTGTTTTTTCCACACTAATACAAGTGCAAAAGTGGTTTCCTGCACCAACAGAAGTGCGAAAAGTGGTTTTTCAACACTAACACAAGTGCGAAAAGTGGTTTTTCAACACTATCACAAGTGCAAAAAGTGTTTTTTCCACACTAATACAAGTGCAAAAGTGGTTTCCTGCACCAACACAAGTGCGAAAAGTGGTTTTTCAACACTAACACAAGTGCGAAAAGGGTTTTTTCAACACTAACACAAGTGCGAAAAGTGGTTTTTCAACACTAACACAAGTGCGAAAAGTGGTTTTCCACACTAATACAAGTGCAAAAGTGGTTTCCTGCACCAGCACAAGTGCGAAAAGTGGTTTTTCAACACTAACACAAGTGTGAAAAGTGGTTTTTTAACACTAACACAAGTGCGAAAAGTGGTTTTTCCACACTAATACAAGTGCAAAAGTGGTTTCCTGCACCAACACAAGCGCAAAAAGTGGTTTTTCAACACTAACACAAGTGCGAAAAGTGGTTTTTCCACACTAATACAAGTGCAAAAGTGGTTTCCTGCACCAACACATGTGCGAATAGTGGTTTCCTGCACCAACACAAGTGCGAAAAGTGGTTTTTCAACACTAACACAAGTGCGAAAAGTGGTTTTTCAACACTAACACAAGTGCGAAAAGTGGTTTTTCAACACTAACACAAGTGCGAAAAGTGGTTTTTCCACACTAATACAAGTGCAAAAGTGGTTTCCTGCACCAACACAAGTGCGAAAAGTGGTTTTTCAATACTAACACAAGTGCGAAAAGTGGTTTTTCAACACTATCACAAGTGCAAAAAGTGTTTTTTCCACACTAATACAAGTGCAAAAGTGGTTTCCTGCACCAACACAAGTGCGAAAAGTGGTTTTTCAACACTAACACAAGTGCGAAAAGTGGTTTTTGCACACTAATACAAGTGCAAAAGTGGTTTCCTGCACCAACACAAGTGCGAAAAGTGGTTTTTCAACACTAACACACGTGCGAAAAGTGGTTTTTCAACACTAACACAAGTGCGAAAAGTGGTTTTTCAACACTAACACAAGTGCGAAAAGTGGTTTTGCCACACTAATACAAGTGCAAAAGTGGTTTCCTGCACCAACACAAGTGCGAAAAGTGGTTTTTCAACACTAACACAAGTGCGAAAAGTGGTTTTCCACACTAATACAAGTGCAAAAGTGGTTTCCTGCACCAACAAAAGTGCGAAAAGTGGTTTTTCAACACTAACACAAGTGCGAAAAGTGGTTTTTCAACACTAACACAAGTGCGAAAAGTGGTTTTTCAACACTAACACAAGTGCGAAAAGTGGTTTTTCCACACTAATACAAGTGCAAAAGTGGTTTCCTGCACCAACACAAGTGCGAAAAGTGGTTTTTCAACACTAACACAAGTGCGAAAAGTGGTTTTTCAACACTAACACAAGTGCGAAAAGTGGTTTTTCAACACTAACACAAGTGCGAAAAGTGGTTTTTCCACACTAATACAAGTGCAAAAGTGGTTTCCTGCACCAACACAAGTGCGAAAAGTGGTTTTTCAACACTAACACAAGTGCGAAAAGTGGTTTTTCAACACTATCACAAGTGCAAAAAGTGTTTTTTCCACACTAACACAAGTGCGAAAAGTGGGTTTTTCCACACTAATACAAGTGCAAAAGTGGTTTCCTGAACCAACACAAGTTCGAAAAGTGGTTTTTCAACACTAACACAAGTGCGAAAAGTGGTTTTTCAACACTAACACAAGTGCGAAAAGTGGGTTTTTCCACACTAATACAAGTGCAAAAGTGGTTTCCTGCACCAACACAAGTGCGAAAAGTGGTTTTTCAACACTAACACAAGTGCGAAAAGTGGTTTTTCAACACTAACACAAGTGCGAAAAGTGGTTTTTCCACACTAATACAAGTGCAAAAGTGGTTTCCTGCACCAACCCAAGTGCGAAAAGTGTTTTTTCAACACTAACACAAGTGCGAAAAGTGGTTTTTCAACACTAACACAAGTGCGAAAAGTGTTTTTTCCACACTAATACAAGTGCAAAAGTGGTTTCCTGCACCAACACAAGTGCGAAAAGTGGTTTTTCAACACTAACACAAGTGCGTTAAGTGGTTTTTCAACACTACTACAAGTGCGAAAAGTGGTTTTTCAACACTAACACATGTGCAAAAAGTGGTTTTCCACACTAATACAAGTGCAAAAGTGGTTTTTCAACACTATCACTAGTGCAAAAGTGTTTTTTCCACACTAATACAAGTGCAAAAGTGGTTTCCTGCACCAACACAAGTGCGAAAATTGGTTTTTCAACACTAACACAAGTGCGAAAAGTGGTTTTTCAACACTAACAGAAGTGCGAAAAGTGGTTTTTCCACACTAATACAAATGCAAAAGTGGTTTCCTGCACCAACACAAGTGCGAAAAGTGGTTCTTCAACACTAACACAAGTGCGAAAAGTGGTTTTTCAACACTAACACAAGTGCGAACAGTGGTTTTTCCACACTAATACAAGTGCAAAAGTGGTTTCCTGCACCAACACAAGTGCGAATAGTGGTTTTTCAACACCAACACAAGTGCGAAAAGTGGTTTTTCAACACTAACACAAGTGCGAAAAGTGGTTTTTCAACACTATCACAAGTGCAAAAAGTGTTTTTTCCACACTAATACAAGTGCAAAAGTGGTTTCCTGCACCAACACAAGTGTGAAAAGTGGTTTATCAACACTAACACAAGTGCGACAAAGTGGTTTTTCAACACTAACATAAGTGCGAAAAGTGGTTTTTCCACACTAATACAAGTGCAAAAGTGGTTTCCTGCACCAACACAAGTGCGAAAAGTGGTTTTTCAACACTAACACAAGTGCGAAAAGTGGTTTTTCAACACTATCACAAGTGCAAAAAGTGTTTTTTCCACACTAATACAAGTGCGAAAAGTGGTTTTTCAACACTAACACAAGTGCGAAAAGTGGTTTTTCAACACTAACACAAGTGCGAAAAGTGGTTTTTCAACACTAACACAAGTGCGAAAAGTGGTTTTTCCACACTAATACAAGTGCAAAAGTGGTTCCCTGCACCAACACAAGTGCGAAAAGTGGTTTTTCAACACCAACACAAGTGCGAAAAGTGGTTTTTCAACACTAACACAAGTGTGAAAAGTGGTTTTTCAACACTATCACAAGTGCAAAAAGTGTTTTTTCCACACTAATACAAGTGCAAAAGTGGTTTCCTGCACCAACAGAAGTGCGAAAAGTGGTTTTTCAACACTAACACAAGTGCGAAAAGTGGTTTTTCAACACTATCACAAGTGCAAAAAGTGTTTTTTCCACACTAATACAAGTGCAAAAGTGGTTTCCTGCACCAACACAAGTGCGAAAAGTGGTTTTTCAACACTAACACAAGTGCGAAAAGGGTTTTTTCAACACTAACACAAGTGCGAAAAGTGGTTTTTCAACACTAACACAAGTGCGAAAAGTGGTTTTTCCACACTAATACAAGTGCAAAGGTGGTTTCCTGCACCAACACAAGTGCGAAAAGTGGTTTTTCAACACCAACACAAGTGCGAAAAGTGGTTTTTCAACACTAACACAAGTGCGAAAAGTGGTTTTTCAACACTATCACAAGTGCAAAAAGTGTTTTTTCCACACTAATACAAGTGCAAAAGTGGTTTCCTGCACCAACACAAGTGCGAAAAGTGGTTTTTCAACACTAACACAAGTGTGAAAAGTGGTTTTTTAACACTAACACAAGTGCAAAAAGTGGTTTTTCCACACTAATACAAGTGCAAAAGTGGTTTCCTGCACCAACACAAGCGCAAAAAGTGGTTTTTCAACACTAACACAAGTGCGAAAAGTGGTTTTTCCACACTAATACAAGTGCAAAAGTGGTTTCCTGCACCAACACATGTGCAAATAGTGGTTTCCTGCACCAACACAAGTGCGAAAAGTGGTTTTTCAACACTAACACAAGTGCGAAAAGTGGTTTTTCAACACAAACACAAGTGCGAAAAGTGGTTTTTCAACACTAACACAAGTGCGAAAAGTGGTTTTTCAACACTAACACAAGTGCGAAAAGTGGTTTTTCCACACTAATACAAGTGCAAAAGTGGTTTCCTGCACCAACACAAGTGCGAAAAGTGGTTTTTCAACACCAACACAAGTGCGAAAAGTGGTTTTTCAACACTAACACAAGTGCGAAAAGTGGTTTTTCAACACTATCACAAGTGCAAAAAGTGTTTTTCCACACTAATACAAGTGCAAAAGTGGTTTCCTGCACCAACACAAGTGCGAAAAGTGGTTTTTCAACACTAACACAAGTGCGACAAAGTGGTTTTTCAACACTAACATAAGTGCGAAAAGTGGTTTTTCCACACTAATACAAGTGCAAAAGTGGTTTCCTGCACCAACACAAGTGCGAAAAGTGGTTTTTCAACACTAACACAAGTGCGAAAAGTGGTTTTTCAACACTATCACAAGTGCAAAAAGTGTTTTTTCCACACTAATACAAGTGCAAAAGTGGTTTCCTGCACCAACACAAGTGCGAAAAGTGGTTTTTCAACACTAACACAAGTGCGAAAAGTGGTTTTTCAACACTAACACAAGTGCGAAAAGTGTTTTTTCCACACTAATACAAGTGCAAAAGTGGTTTCCTGCACCAACACAAGTGCGAAAAGTGGTTTTTCAACACCAACACAAGTGCGAAAAGTGGTTTTTCAACACTAACACAAGTGCGAAAAGTGGTTTTTCAACACTATCACAAGTGCAAAAAGTGTTTTTTCCACACTAATACAAGTGCAAAAGTGGTTTCCTGCACCAACACAAGTGTGAAAAGTGGTTTTTCAACACTAACACAAGTGCGACAAAGTGGTTTTTCAACACTAACATAAGTGCGAAAAGTGGTTTTTCCACACTAATACAAGTGCAAAAGTGGTTTCCTGCACCAACACAAGTGCGAAAAGTGGTTTTTCAACACTAACACAAGTGCGAAAAGTGGTTTTTCAACACTATCACAAGTGCAAAAAGTGTTTTTTCCTCACTAATACAAGTGCGAAAAGTGGTTTTTCAACACTAACACAAGTGCGAAAAGTGGTTTTTCAACACTAACACAAGTGCGAAAAGTGGTTTTTCAACACTAACACAAGTGCGAAAAGTGGTTTTTCCACACTAATACAAGTGCAAAAGTGGTTCCCTGCACCAACACAAGTGTGAAAAGTGGTTTTTCAACACCAACACAAGTGCGAAAAGTGGTTTTTCAACACTAACACAAGTGTGAAAAGTGGTTTTTCAACACTATCACAAGTGCAAAAAGTGTTTTTTCCACACTAATACAAGTGCAAAAGTGGTTTGCTGCACCAACAGAAGTGCGAAAAGTGGTTTTTCAACACTAACACAAGTGCGAAAAGTGGTTTTTCAACACTATCACAAGTGCAAAAAGTGTTTTTTCCACACTAATACAAGTGCAAAAGTGGTTTCCTGCACCAACACAAGTGCGAAAAGTGGTTTTTCAACACTAACACAAGTGCGAAAAGGGTTTTTTCAACACTAACACAAGTGCGAAAAGTGGTTTTTCAACACAAACACAAGTGCGAAAAGTGGTTTTTCAACACTAACACAAGTGCGAAAAGTGGTTTTTCAACACTAACACAAGTGCGAAAAGTGGTTTTTCCACACTAATACAAGTGCAAAAGTGGTTTCCTGCACCAACACAAGTGCGAAAAGTGGTTTTTCAACACCAACACAAGTGCGAAAAGTGGTTTTTCAACACTAACACAAGTGCGAAAAGTGGTTTTTCAACACTATCACAAGTGCAAAAAGTGTTTTTCCACACTAATACAAGTGCAAAAGTGGTTTCCTGCACCAACACAAGTGCGAAAAGTGGTTTTTCAACACTAACACAAGTGCGACAAAGTGGTTTTTCAACACTAACATAAGTGCGAAAAGTGGTTTTTCCACACTAATACAAGTGCAAAAGTGGTTTCCTGCACCAACACAAGTGCGAAAAGTGGTTTTTCAACACTAACACAAGTGCGAAAAGTGGTTTTTCAACACTATCACAAGTGCAAAAAGTGTTTTTTCCACACTAATACAAGTGCAAAAGTGGTTTCCTGCACCAACACAAGTGCGAAAAGTGGTTTTTCAACACTAACACAAGTGCGAAAAGTGGTTTTTCAACACTAACACAAGTGCGAAAAGTGTTTTTTCCACACTAATACAAGTGCAAAAGTGGTTTCCTGCACCAACACAAGTGCGAAAAGTGGTTTTTCAACACCAACACAAGTGCGAAAAGTGGTTTTTCAACACTAACACAAGTGCGAAAAGTGGTTTTTCAACACTATCACAAGTGCAAAAAGTGTTTTTTCCACACTAATACAAGTGCAAAAGTGGTTTCCTGCACCAACACAAGTGTGAAAAGTGGTTTTTCAACACTAACACAAGTGCGACAAAGTGGTTTTTCAACACTAACATAAGTGCGAAAAGTGGTTTTTCCACACTAATACAAGTGCAAAAGTGGTTTCCTGCACCAACACAAGTGCGAAAAGTGGTTTTTCAACACTAACACAAGTGCGAAAAGTGGTTTTTCAACACTATCACAAGTGCAAAAAGTGTTTTTTCCACACTAATACAAGTGCGAAAAGTGGTTTTTCAACACTAACACAAGTGCGAAAAGTGGTTTTTCAACACTAACACAAGTGCGAAAAGTGGTTTTTCAACACTAACACAAGTGCGAAAAGTGGTTTTTCCACACTAATACAAGTGCAAAAGTGGTTCCCTGCACCAACACAAGTGCGAAAAGTGGTTTTTCAACACCAACACAAGTGCGAAAAGTGGTTTTTCAACACTAACACAAGTGTGAAAAGTGGTTTTTCAACACTATCACAAGTGCAAAAAGTGTTTTTTTCCACACTAATACAAGTGCAAAAGTGGTTTGCTGCACCAACAGAAGTGCGAAAAGTGGTTTTTCAACACTAACACAAGTGCGAAAAGTGGTTTTTCAACACTATCACAAGTGCAAAAAGTGTTTTTTCCACACTAATACAAGTGCAAAAGTGGTTTCCTGCACCAACACAAGTGCGAAAAGTGGTTTTTCAACACTAACACAAGTGCGAAAAGGTTTTTTCAACACTAACACAAGTGCGAAAAGTGGTTTTTCAACACTAACACAAGTGCGAAAAGTGGTTTTTCCACACTAATACAAGTGCAAAGGTGGTTTCCTGCACCAACACAAGTGCGAAAAGTGGTTTTTTCAACACTAACACAAGTGCGAAAAGTGGTTTTTCAACACTATCACAAGTGCAAAAAGTGTTTTTTCCACACTAACACAAGTGCGAAAAGTGTTTTTTCCACACTAATACAAGTGCAAAAGTGGTTTCCTGCACCAACACAAGTGCGAAAAGTGGTTTTTCAACACTAACACAAGTGCGTTAAGTGGTTTTTCAACACTACCACAAGTGCGAAAAGTGGTTTTTCAACACTAACACATGTGCAAAAAGTGGTTTTCCACACTAATACAAGTGCAAAAGTGGTTTTTCAACACTATCACTAGTGCAAAAAGTGTTTTTTCCACACTAATACAAGTGCAAAAGTGGTTTCCTGCACCAACACAAGTGCGAAAAGTGGTTTTTCAACACTAACACAAGTGCGAAAAGTGGTTTTTCAACACTAACAGAAGTGCGAAAAGTGGTTTTTCCACACTAATACAAATGCAAAAGTGGTTTCCTGCACCAACACAAGTGCGAAAAGTGGTTCTTCAACACTAACTCAAGTGCGAAAAGTGGTTTTTCAACACTAACACAAGTGCGAACAGTGGTTTTTCCACACTAATACAAGTGCAAAAGTGGTTTCCTGCACCAACACAAGTGCGAAAAGTGGTTTTTCAACACCAACACAAGTGCGAAAAGTGGTTTTTCAACACTAACACAAGTGCGAAAAGTGGTTTTTCAACACTATCACAAGTGCAAAAAGTGTTTTTTCCACACTAATACAAGTGCAAAAGTGGTTTCCTGCACCAACACAAGTGTGAAAAGTGGTTTTTCAACACTAACACAAGTGCGACAAAGTGGTTTTTCAACACTAACATAAGTGCGAAAAGTGGTTTTTCCACACTAATACAAGTGCAAAAGTGGTTTCCTGCACCAACACAAGTGCGAAAAGTGTTTTTCAACACTAACACAAGTGCGAAAAGTGGTTTTTCAACACTATCACAAGTGCAAAAAGTGTTTTTTCCACACTAATACAAGTGCGAAAAGTGGTTTTTCAACACTAACACAAGTGCGAAAAGTGGTTTTTCAACACTAACACAAGTGCGAAAAGTGGTTTTTCCACACTAATACAAGTGCAAAAGTGGTTCCCTGCACCAACACAAGTGCGAAAAGTGGTTTTTCAACACCAACACAAGTGCGAAAAGTGGTTTTTCAACACTAACACAAGTGTGAAAAGTGGTTTTTCAACACTATCACAAGTGCAAAAAGTGTTTTTTCCACACTAATACAAGTGCAAAAGTGGTTTCCTGCACCAACAGAAGTGCGAAAAGTGGTTTTTCAACACTAACACAAGTGCGAAAAGTGGTTTTTCAACACTATCACAAGTGCAAAAAGTGTTTTTTCCACACTAATACAAGTGCAAAAGTGGTTTCCTGCACCAACACAAGTGCGAAAAGTGGTTTTTCAACACTAACAAAAGTGCGAAAAGGGTTTTTTCAACACTAACACAAGTGCGAAAAGTGGTTTTTCAACACTAACACAAGTGCGAAAAGTGGTTTTTCCACACTAATACAAGTGCAAAGGTGGTTTCCTGCACCAACACAAGTGCGAAAAGTGGTTTTTTCAACACTAACACAAGTGCGAAAAGTGGTTTTTCAACACTATCACAAGTGCAAAAAGTGTTTTTTCCACACTAATACAAGTGCAAAAGTGGTTTCCTGCACCAGCACAAGTGCGAAAAGTGGTTTTTCAACACTAACACAAGTGTGAAAAGTGGTTTTTTAACACTAACACAAGTGCGAAAAGTGGTTTTTCCACACTAATACAAGTGCAAAAGTGGTTTCCTGCACCAACACAAGCGCAAAAAGTGGTTTTTCAACACTAACACAAGTGCGAAAAGTGGTTTTTCCACACTAATACAAGTGCAAAAGTGGTTTCCTGCACCAACACATGTGCGAATAGTGGTTTCCTGCACCAACACAAGTGCGAAAAGTGGTTTTTCAACACTAACACAAGTGCGAAAAGTGGTTTTTCAACACTAACACAAGTGCGAAAAGTGGTTTTTCAACACTAACACAAGTGCGAAAAGTGGTTTTTCCACACTAATACAAGTGCAAAAGTGGTTTCCTGCACCAACACAAGTGCGAAAAGTGGTTTTTCAATACTAACACAAGTGCAAAAGGTGGTTTTTCAACACTATCACAAGTGCAAAAAGTGTTTTTTCCACACTAATACAAGTGCAAAAGTGGTTTCCTGCACCAACACAAGTGCGAAAAGTGGTTTTTCAACACTAACACAAGTGCGAAAAGTGGTTTTTCAACACTATCACAAGTGCAAAAAGTGTTTTTTCCACACTAATACAAGTGCGAAAAGTGGTTTTTCAACACTAACACAAGTGCGAAAAGTGGTTTTTCAACACTAACACAAGTGCGAAAAGTGGTTTTTCCACACTAATACAAGTGCAAAAGTGGTTCCCTGCACCAACACAAGTGCGAAAAGTGGTTTTTCAACACCAACACAAGTGCGAAAAGTGGTTTTTCAACACTAACACAAGTGTGAAAAGTGGTTTTTCAACACTATCACAAGTGCAAAAAGTGTTTTTTCCACACTAATACAAGTGCAAAAGTGGTTTCCTGCACCAACAGAAGTGCGAAAAGTGGTTTTTCAACACTAACACAAGTGCGAAAAGTGGTTTTTCAACACTATCACAAGTGCAAAAAGTGTTTTTTCCACACTAATACAAGTGCAAAAGTGGTTTCCTGCACCAACACAAGTGCGAAAAGTGGTTTTTCAACACTAACAAAAGTGCGAAAAGGGTTTTTTCAACACTAACACAAGTGCGAAAAGTGGTTTTTCAACACTAACACAAGTGCGAAAAGTGGTTTTTCCACACTAATACAAGTGCAAAGGTGGTTTCCTGCACCAACACAAGTGCGAAAAGTGGTTTTTTCAACACTAACACAAGTGCGAAAAGTGGTTTTTCAACACTATCACAAGTGCAAAAAGTGTTTTTTCCACACTAATACAAGTGCAAAAGTGGTTTCCTGCACCAGCACAAGTGCGAAAAGTGGTTTTTCAACACTAACACAAGTGTGAAAAGTGGTTTTTTAACACTAACACAAGTGCGAAAAGTGGTTTTTCCACACTAATACAAGTGCAAAAGTGGTTTCCTGCACCAACACAAGCGCAAAAAGTGGTTTTTCAACACTAACACAAGTGCGAAAAGTGGTTTTTCCACACTAATACAAGTGCAAAAGTGGTTTCCTGCACCAACACATGTGCGAATAGTGGTTTCCTGCACCAACACAAGTGCGAAAAGTGGTTTTTCAACACTAACACAAGTGCGAAAAGTGGTTTTTCAACACTAACACAAGTGCGAAAAGTGGTTTTTCAACACTAACACAAGTGCGAAAAGTGGTTTTTCCACACTAATACAAGTGCAAAAGTGGTTTCCTGCACCAACACAAGTGCGAAAAGTGGTTTTTCAATACTAACACAAGTGCAAAAGGTGGTTTTTCAACACTATCACAAGTGCAAAAAGTGTTTTTTCCACACTAATACAAGTGCAAAAGTGGTTTCCTGCACCAACACAAGTGCGAAAAGTGGTTTTTCAACACTAACACAAGTGCGAAAAGTGGTTTTTGC
Source organism: Myxine glutinosa (assembly GCF_964187855.1). Taxonomy (NCBI): domain Eukaryota; kingdom Metazoa; phylum Chordata; class Myxini; order Myxiniformes; family Myxinidae; genus Myxine; species Myxine glutinosa. Next base: position 117,712 of record NW_027617011.1, read on the forward strand.
ACACTAATACAAGTGCAAAAGTGGTTTCCTGCACCAACACAAGTGCGAAAAGTGGTTTTTCAACACTAACACAAGTGCGAAAAGTGGTTTTTCAACACTAACACAAGTGCGAAAAGTGGTTTTTCAACACTAACACAAGTGCGAAAAGTGGTTTTGCCACACTAATACAAGTGCAAAAGTGGTTTCCTGCACCAAAACAAGTGCGAAAAGTGGTTTTTCAACACTAACACAAGTGCGAAAAGTGGTTTTTCCACACTAATACAAGTGCAAAAGTGGTTTCCTGCACCAACAAAAGTGTGAAAAGTGGTTTTTCAACACTAACACAAGTGCGAAAAGTGGTTTTTCAACACTAACACAAGTGCGAAAAGTGGTTTTTCAACACTAACACAAGTGCGAAAAGTGGTTTTTCCACACTAATACAAGTGCAAAAGTGGTTTCCTGCACCAACACAAGTGCGAAAAGTGGTTTTTCAACACTAACACAAGTGCGAAAAGTGGTTTTTCAACACTAACACAAGTGCGAAAAGTGGTTTTTCAACACTAACACAAGTGCGAAAAGTGGTTTTTCAACACTAACACAAGTGCGAAAAGTGGTTTTTCCACACTAATACAAGTGCAAAGGTGGTTTCCTGCACCAACACAAGTGCGAAAAGTGGTTTTTTCAACACTAACACAAGTGCGAAAAGTGGTTTTTCAACACTATCACAAGTGCAAAAAGTGTTTTTTCCACACTAATACAAGTGCAAAAGTGGTTTCCTGCACCAGCACAAGTGCGAAAAGTGGTTTTTCAACACTAACACAAGTGTGAAAAGTGGTTTTTTAACACTAACACAAGTGCGAAAAGTGGTTTTTCCACACTAATACAAGTGCAAAAGTGGTTTCCTGCACCAACACAAGCGCAAAAAGTGGTTTTTCAACACTAACACAAGTGCGAAAAGTGGTTTTTCCACACTAATACAAGTGCAAAAGTGGTTTCCTGCACCAACACATGTGCGAATAGTGGTTTCCTGCACCAACACAAGTGCGAAAAGTGGTTTTTCAACACTAACACAAGTGCGAAAAGTGGTTTTTCAACACTAACACAAGTGCGAAAAGTGGTTTTTCAACACTAACACAAGTGCGAAAAGTGGTTTTTCCACACTAATACAAGTGCAAAAGTGGTTTCCTGCACCAACACAAGTGCGAAAAGTGGTTTTTCAATACTAACACAAGTGCGAAAAGTGGTTTTTCAACACTATCACAAGTGCAAAAAGTGTTTTTTCCACACTAATACAAGTGCAAAAGTGGTTTCCTGCACCAACACAAGTGCGAAAAGTGGTTTTTCAACACTAACACAAGTGCGAAAAGTGGTTTTTGCACACTAATACAAGTGCAAAAGTGGTTTCCTGCACCAACACAAGTGCGAAAAGTGGTTTTTCAACACTAACACAAGTGCGAAAAGTGGTTTTTCAACACTAACACAAGTGCGAAAAGTGGTTTTTCAACACTAACACAAGTGCGAAAAGTGGTTTTGCCACACTAATACAAGTGCAAAAGTGGTTTCCTGCACCAAAACAAGTGCGAAAAGTGGTTTTTCAACACTAACACAAGTGCGAAAAGTGGTTTTTCCACACTAATACAAGTGCAAAAGTGGTTTCCTGCACCAACAAAAGTGCGAAAAGTGGTTTTTCAACACTAACACAAGTGCGAAAAGTGGTTTTTCAACACTAACACAAGTGCGAAAAGTGGTTTTTCAACACTAACACAAGTGCGAAAAGTGTTTTTTCCACACTAATACAAGTGCAAAAGTGGTTTCCTGCACCAACACAAGTGCGAAAAGTGGTTTTTCAACACTAACACAAGTGCGAAAAGTGGTTTTTCAACACTAACACAAGTGCGAAAAGTGGTTTTTCAACACTAACACAAGTGCGAAAAGTGGTTTTTCCACACTAATATAAGTGCAAAAGTGGTTTCCTGCACCAACACAAGTGCGAAAAGTGGTTTTTCAACACTAACACAAGTGCGAAAAGTGGTTTTTCAACACTATCACAAGTGCAAAAAGTGTTTTTTCCACACTAATACAAGTGCAAAAGTGGTTTCCTGAACCAACACAAGTTCGAAAAGTGGTTTTTCAACACTAACACAAGTGCGAAAAGTGGTTTTTCATCACTAACACAAGTGCGAAAAGTGGTTTTTCAACACTAACACAGGTGCGAAAAGTGGTTTTTCCACACCAATACAAGTGCAAAAGTGGTTTCCTGCACCAACACAAGTGCGAAAAGTGGTTTTTCAACACTAACACAAGTGCGAAAAGTGGTTTTTCAACACTATCACAAGTGCAAAAAGTGTTTTTTCCACACGAATACAAGTGCAAAAGTGGTTTCCTGCACCAACACAAGTGCGAAAAGTGGTTTTTCAACACTAACACAAGTGCGAAAAGTGGTTTTTCAACACTAACACAAGTGCGAAAAGTGGTTTTTCAACACTAACACAAGTGTGAAAAGTGGTTTTTCAACACTATCACAAGTGCAAAAAGTGGTTTTTCCACAGTAATACAAGTGCAAAAGTGGTGTCCTGCACCAACACAAGTGCGAAAAGTGGTTTTTCAACACCAACACAAGTGCAAAAAGTGGTTTTTCAACACTAACACAAGTGCGAAAAGTGGTTTTTCAACACTATCACAAGTGCAAAAAGTGTTTTTTCCACACTAATACAAGTGCAAAAGTGGTTTCCTGCACCAACACAAGTGCGAAAAGTGGTTTTTCAACACTAACACAAGTATGAAAAGTGGTTTTTTAACACTAACACAAGTGCGAAAAGTGGTTTTTCCACACTAATACAAGTGCAAAAGTGGTTTCCTGCACCAACACAAGCGCGAAAAGTGGTTTTTCAACACTAACACAAGTGCGAAAAGTGGTTTTTCCACACTAATACAAGTGCAAAAGTGGTTTCCTGCACCAACACAAGTGCGAATAGTGGTTTCCTGCACCAACACAAGTGCGAAAAGTGGTTTTGCAACACTAACACAAGTGCGAAAAGTGGTTTTTCAACACAAACACAAGTGCGAAAAGTGGTTTTTCAACACTAACACAAGTGCGAAAAGTGGTTTTTCAACACTAACACAAGTGCGAAAAGTGGTTTTTCCACAGTAATACAAGTGCAAAAGTGGTTTCCTGCACCAACACAAGTGCGAAAAGTGGTTTTTCAACACCAACACAAGTGCGAAAAGTGGTTTTTCAACACTAACACAAGTGCGAAAAGTGGTTTTTCAACACTATCACAAGTGCAAAAAGTGTTTTTTCCACACTAATACAAGTGCAAAAGTGGTTTCCTGCACCAACACAAGTGCGAAAAGTGGTTTTTCAACACTAACACAAGTGCAACAAAGTGGTTTTTCAACACTAACATAAGTGCGAAAAGTGGTTTTTCCACACTAATACAAGTGCAAAAGTGGTTTCCTGCACCAACACAAGTGCGAAAAGTGGTTTTTCAACACTAACACAAGTGCGAAAAGTGGTTTTTCAACACTATCACAAGTGCAAAAAGTGTTTTTTCCACACTAATACAAGTGCAAAAGTGGTTTCCTGCACCAACACAAGTGCGAAAAGTGGTTTTTCAACACTAACACAAGTGCGAAAAGTGGTTTTTCAACACTAACACAAGTGCGAAAAGTGTTTTTTCCACACTAATACAAGTGCAAAAGTGGTTTCCTGCACCAACACAAGTGCGAAAAGTGGTTTTTCAACACTAACACAAGTGCGAAAAGTGGTTTTTCAACACTAACACAAGTGCGAAAAGTGGTTTTTCAACACTAACACAAGTGCGAAAAGTGGTTTTTCCACACTAATACAAGTGCAAAAGTGGTTTTCTGCACCAACACAAGTGCGAAAAGTGGTTTTTCAACACTAACACAAGTGCGAAAAGTGGTTTTTCAACACTATCACAAGTGCAAAAAGTGTTTTTTCCACACTAATACAAGTGCAAAAGTGGTTTCCTGCACCAACACAAGTGCGAAAAGTGGTTTTTCATCACTAACACAAGTGCGAAAAGTGGTTTTTCAACACTAACACAGGTGCGAAAAGTGGTTTTTCCACACCAATACAAGTGCAAAAGTGGTTTCCTGCACCAACACAAGTGCGAAAAGTGGTTTTTCAACACTAACACAAGTGCGAAAAGTGGTTTTTCAACACTATCACAAGTGCAAAAAGTGTTTTTTCCACACGAATACAAGTGCAAAAGTGGTTTCCTGCACCAACACAAGTGCGAAAAGTGGTTTTTCAACACTAACACAAGTGCGTAAAGTGGTTTTTCAACACTAACACAAGTGCGAAAAGTGGTTTTTCAACACTAACACAAGTGCGAAAAGTGGTTTTTCCACACTAATACAAGTGCAAAAGTGATTTCCTGCACCAACACAAGTGCGAAAATTGGTTTTTCAACACTAACACAAGTGCGAAAAGTGGTTTTTCAACACTATCACAAGTGCAAAAAGTGGTTTTTCCACACTAATACAAGTGCAAAAGTGGTTTCCTGCACCAACACAAGTGCGAAAAGTGGTTTGTCAACACTAACACAAGTGCGAAAAGTGGTTTTTCAACACTAACACAAGTGCGAAAAGTGGTTTTTCAACACTATCACAAGTGCAAAAAGTGTTTTTTCCACACTAATACAAGTGCAAAAGTGGTTTTTCAACACTAACACAAGTGCGAAAAGTGGTTTTTCAACACTAACACAAGTGCGAAAAGTGGTTTTTCAACACTAACACAAGTGCGAAAAGTGGTTTTTCCACACTAATACAAGTGCAAAAGTGGTTCCCTGCACCAACACAAGTGCGAAAAGTGGTTTTTCAACACCAACACAAGTGCGAAAAGTGGTTTTTCAACACTAACACAAGTATGAAAAGTGGTTTTTCAACACTATCACAAGTGCAAAAAGTGTTTTTTCCACACTAATACAAGTGCAAAAGTGGTTTCCTGCACCAACAGAAGTGCGAAAAGTGGTTTTTCAACACTAACACAAGTGCGAAAAGTGGTTTTTCAACACTATCACAAGTGCAAAAAGTGTTTTTTCCACACTAATACAAGTGCAAAAGTGGTTTCCTGCACCAACACAAGTGCGAAAAGTGGTTTTTCAACACTAACACAAGTGCGAAAAGGGTTTTTTCAACACTAACACAAGTGCGAAAAGTGGTTTTTCAACACTAACACAAGTGCGAAAAGTGGTTTTTCCACACTAATACAAGTGCAAAGGTGGTTTCCTGCACCAACACAAGTGCGAAAAGTGGTTTTTCAACACCAACACAAGTGCGAAAAGTGGTTTTTCAACACTAACACAAGTGCGAAAAGTGGTTTTTCAACACTATCACAAGTGCAAAAAGTGTTTTTTCCACACTAATACAAGTGCAAAAGTGGTTTCCTGCACCAACACAAGTGCGAAAAGTGGTTTTTCAACACTAACACAAGTGTGAAAAGTGGTTTTTTAACACTAACACAAGTGCGAAAAGTGGTTTTTCCACACTAATACAAGTGCAAAAGTGGTTTCCTGCACCAACACAAGCGCAAAAAGTGGTTTTTCAACACTAACACAAGTGCGAAAAGTGGTTTTTCCACACTAATACAAGTGCAAAAGTGGTTTCCTGCACCAACACATGTGCGAATAGTGGTTTCCTGCACCAACACAAGTGCGAAAAGTGGTTTTTCAACACTAACACAAGTGCGAAAAGTGGTTTTTCAACACAAACACAAGTGCGAAAAGTGGTTTTTCAACACTAACACAAGTGCGAAAAGTGGTTTTTCAACACTAACACAAGTGCGAAAAGTGGTTTTTCCACACTAATACAAGTGCAAAAGTGGTTTCCTGCACCAACACAAGTGCGAAAAGTGGTTTTTCAACACCAACACAAGTGCGAAAAGTGGTTTTTCAACACTAACACAAGTGCGAAAAGTGGTTTTTCAACACTATCACAAGTGCAAAAAGTGTTTTTCCACACTAATACAAGTGCAAAAGTGGTTTCCTGCACCAACACAAGTGCGAAAAGTGGTTTTTCAACACTAACACAAGTGCGACAAAGTGGTTTTTCAACACTAACATAAGTGCGAAAAGTGGTTTTTCCACACTAATACAAGTGCAAAAGTGGTTTCCTGCACCAACACAAGTGCGAAAAGTGGTTTTTCAACACTAACACAAGTGCGAAAAGTGGTTTTTCAACACTATCACAAGTGCAAAAAGTGTTTTTTCCACACTAATACAAGTGCAAAAGTGGTTTCCTGCACCAACACAAGTGCGAAAAGTGGTTTTTCAACACTAACACAAGTGCGAAAAGTGGTTTTTCAACACTAACACAAGTGCGAAAAGTGTTTTTTCCACACTAATACAAGTGCAAAAGTGGTTTCCTGCACCAACACAAGTGCGAAAAGTGGTTTTTCAACACCAACACAAGTGCGAAAAGTGGTTTTTCAACACTAACACAAGTGCGAAAAGTGGTTTTTCAACACTATCACAAGTGCAAAAAGTGTTTTTTCCACACTAATACAAGTGCAAAAGTGGTTTCCTGCACCAACACAAGTGTGAAAAGTGGTTTTTCAACACTAACACAAGTGCGACAAAGTGGTTTTTCAACACTAACATAAGTGCGAAAAGTGGTTTTTCCACACTAATACAAGTGCAAAAGTGGTTTCCTGCACCAACACAAGTGCGAAAAGTGGTTTTTCAACACTAACACAAGTGCGAAAAGTGGTTTTTCAACACTATCACAAGTGCAAAAAGTGTTTTTTCCACACTAATACAAGTGCGAAAAGTGGTTTTTCAACACTAACACAAGTGCGAAAAGTGGTTTTTCAACACTAACACAAGTGCGAAAAGTGGTTTTTCAACACTAACACAAGTGCGAAAAGTGGTTTTTCCACACTAATACAAGTGCAAAAGTGGTTCCCTGCACCAACACAAGTGTGAAAAGTGGTTTTTCAACACCAACACAAGTGCGAAAAGTGGTTTTTCAACACTAACACAAGTGTGAAAAGTGGTTTTTCAACACTATCACAAGTGCAAAAAGTGTTTTTTCCACACTAATACAAGTGCAAAAGTGGTTTGCTGCACCAACAGAAGTGCGAAAAGTGGTTTTTCAACACTAACACAAGTGCGAAAAGTGGTTTTTCAACACTATCACAAGTGCAAAAAGTGTTTTTTCCACACTAATACAAGTGCAAAAGTGGTTTCCTGCACCAACACAAGTGCGAAAAGTGGTTTTTCAACACTAACACAAGTGCGAAAAGGGTTTTTTCAACACTAACACAAGTGCGAAAAGTGGTTTTTCAACACAAACACAAGTGCGAAAAGTGGTTTTTCAACACTAACACAAGTGCGAAAAGTGGTTTTTCAACACTAACACAAGTGCGAAAAGTGGTTTTTCCACACTAATACAAGTGCAAAAGTGGTTTCCTGCACCAACACAAGTGCGAAAAGTGGTTTTTCAACACCAACACAAGTGCGAAAAGTGGTTTTTCAACACTAACACAAGTGCGAAAAGTGGTTTTTCAACACTATCACAAGTGCAAAAAGTGTTTTTTCCACACTAATACAAGTGCAAAAGTGGTTTCCTGCACCAACACAAGTGCGAAAAGTGGTTTTTCAACACTAACACAAGTGCGAAAAGTGGTTTTTCAACACTAACACAAGTGCGAAAAGTGTTTTTTCCACACTAATACAAGTGCAAAAGTGGTTTCCTGCACCAACACAAGTGCGAAAAGTGGTTTTTCAACACTAACACAAGTGCGAAAAGTGGTTTTTCAACACTAACACAAGTGCGAAAAGTGGTTTTTCAACACTAACACAAGTGCGAAAAGTGGTTTTTCCACACTAATACAAGTGCAAAAGTGGTTTTCTGCACCAACACAAGTGCGAAAAGTGGTTTTTCAACACTAACACAAGTGCGAAAAGTGGTTTTTCAACACTATCACAAGTGCAAAAAGTGTTTTTTCCACACTAATACAAGTGCAAAAGTGGTTTCCTGCACCAACACAAGTGCGAAAAGTGGTTTTTCATCACTAACACAAGTGCGAAAAGTGGTTTTTCAACACTAACACAGGTGCGAAAAGTGGTTTTTCCACACCAATACAAGTGCAAAAGTGGTTTCCTGCACCAACACAAGTGCGAAAAGTGGTTTTTCAACACTAACACAAGTGCGAAAAGTGGTTTTTCAACACTATCACAAGTGCAAAAAGTGTTTTTTCCACACGAATACAAGTGCAAAAGTGGTTTCCTGCACCAACACAAGTGCGAAAAGTGGTTTTTCAACACTAACACAAGTGCGTAAAGTGGTTTTTCAACACTAACACAAGTGCGAAAAGTGGTTTTTCAACACTAACACAAGTGCGAAAAGTGGTTTTTCCACACTAATACAAGTGCAAAAGTGATTTCCTGCACCAACACAAGTGCGAAAATTGGTTTTTCAACACTAACACAAGTGCGAAAAGTGGTTTTTCAACACTATCACAAGTGCAAAAAGTGGTTTTTCCACACTAATACAAGTGCAAAAGTGGTTTCCTGCACCAACACAAGTGCGAAAAGTGGTTTGTCAACACTAACACAAGTGCGAAAAGTGGTTTTTCAACACTAACACAAGTGCGAAAAGTGGTTTTTCAACACTATCACAAGTGCAAAAAGTGTTTTTTCCACACTAATACAAGTGCAAAAGTGGTTTTTCAACACTATCACAAGTGCAAAAAGTGGTTTTTCCACACTAATACAAGTGCAAAAGTGGTTTCCTGCACCAACACAAGTGCGAAAAGTGGTTTGTCAACACTAACACAAGTGCGAAAAGTGGTTTTTCAACACTAACACAAGTGCGAAAAGTGGTTTTTCAACACTATCACAAGTGCAAAAAGTGGTTTTTCCACACTAATACAAGTGCAAAAGTGGTTCCCTGCACCAACACAAGTGCGAAAAGTGGTTTTTCAACACCAACACAAGTGCGAAAAGTGGTTTTTCAACACTAACACAAGTGTGAAAAGTGGTTTTTCAACACTATCACAAGTGCAAAAAGTGTTTTTTCCACACTAATACAAGTGCAAAAGTGGTTTCCTGCACCAACAGAAGTGCGAAAAGTGGTTTTTCAACACTAACACAAGTGCGAAAAGTGGTTTTTCAACACTATCACAAGTGCAAAAAGTGTTTTTTCCACACTAATACAAGTGCAAAAGTGGTTTCCTGCACCAACACAAGTGCGAAAAGTGGTTTTTCAACACTAACACAAGTGCGAAAAGGGTTTTTTCAACACTAACACAAGTGCGAAAAGTGGTTTTTCAACACTAACACAAGTGCGAAAAGTGGTTTTTCCACACTAATACAAGTGCAAAGGTGGTTTCCTGCACCAACACAAGTGCGAAAAGTGGTTTTTCAACACCAACACAAGTGCGAAAAGTGGTTTTTCAACACTAACACAAGTGCGAAAAGTGGTTTTTCAACACTATCACAAGTGCAAAAAGTGTTTTTTCCACACTAATACAAGTGCAAAAGTGGTTTCCTGCACCAACACAAGTGCGAAAAGTGGTTTTTCAACACTAACACAAGTGTGAAAAGTGGTTTTTTAACACTAACACAAGTGCGAAAAGTGGTTTTTCCACACTAATACAAGTGCAAAAGTGGTTTCCTGCACCAACACAAGCGCAAAAAGTGGTTTTTCAACACTAACACAAGTGCGAAAAGTGGTTTTTCCACACTAATACAAGTGCAAAAGTGGTTTCCTGCACCAACACATGTGCGAATAGTGGTTTCCTGCACCAACACAAGTGCGAAAAGTGGTTTTTCAACACTAACACAAGTGCGAAAAGTGGTTTTTCAACACAAACACAAGTGCGAAAAGTGGTTTTTCAACACTAACACAAGTGCGAAAAGTGGTTTTTCAACACTAACACAAGTGCGAAAAGTGGTTTTTCCACACTAATACAAGTGCAAAAGTGGTTTCCTGCACCAACACAAGTGCGAAAAGTGGTTTTTCAACACCAACACAAGTGCGAAAAGTGGTTTTTCAACACTAACACAAGTGCGAAAAGTGGTTTTTCAACACTATCACAAGTGCAAAAAGTGTTTTTCCACACTAATACAAGTGCAAAAGTGGTTTCCTGCACCAACACAAGTGCGAAAAGTGGTTTTTCAACACTAACACAAGTGCGACAAAGTGGTTTTTCAACACTAACATAAGTGCGAAAAGTGGTTTTTCCACACTAATACAAGTGCAAAAGTGGTTTCCTGCACCAACACAAGTGCGAAAAGTGGTTTTTCAACACTAACACAAGTGCGAAAAGTGGTTTTTCAACACTATCACAAGTGCAAAAAGTGTTTTTTCCACACTAATACAAGTGCAAAAGTGGTTTCCTGCACCAACACAAGTGCGAAAAGTGGTTTTTCAACACTAACACAAGTGCGAAAAGTGGTTTTTCAACACTAACACAAGTGCGAAAAGTGTTTTTTCCACACTAATACAAGTGCAAAAGTGGTTTCCTGCACCAACACAAGTGCGAAAAGTGGTTTTTCAACACCAACACAAGTGCGAAAAGTGGTTTTTCAACACTAACACAAGTGCGAAAAGTGGTTTTTCAACACTATCACAAGTGCAAAAAGTGTTTTTTCCACACTAATACAAGTGCAAAAGTGGTTTCCTGCACCAACACAAGTGTGAAAAGTGGTTTTTCAACACTAACACAAGTGCGACAAAGTGGTTTTTCAACACTAACATAAGTGCGAAAAGTGGTTTTTCCACACTAATACAAGTGCAAAAGTGGTTTCCTGCACCAACACAAGTGCGAAAAGTGGTTTTTCAACACTAACACAAGTGCGAAAAGTGGTTTTTCAACACTATCACAAGTGCAAAAAGTGTTTTTTCCACACTAATACAAGTGCGAAAAGTGGTTTTTCAACACTAACACAAGTGCGAAAAGTGGTTTTTCAACACTAACACAAGTGCGAAAAGTGGTTTTTCAACACTAACACAAGTGCGAAAAGTGGTTTTTCCACACTAATACAAGTGCAAAAGTGGTTCCCTGCACCAACACAAGTGTGAAAAGTGGTTTTTCAACACCAACACAAGTGCGAAAAGTGGTTTTTCAACACTAACACAAGTGTGAAAAGTGGTTTTTCAACACTATCACAAGTGCAAAAAGTGTTTTTTCCACACTAATACAAGTGCAAAAGTGGTTTGCTGCACCAACAGAAGTGCGAAAAGTGGTTTTTCAACACTAACACAAGTGCGAAAAGTGGTTTTTCAACACTATCACAAGTGCAAAAAGTGTTTTTTCCACACTAATACAAGTGCAAAAGTGGTTTCCTGCACCAACACAAGTGCGGCGAAAAGTGGTTTTTCAACACTAACACAAGTGCGAAAAGGGGTTTTTTCAACACTAACACAAGTGCGAAAGTGGTTTTTCAACACAAACACAAGTGCGAAAAGTGGTTTTTCAACACTAACAACAAGTGCGAAAAGTGGTTTTTCAACACTAACACAAGTGCGAAAAGTGGTTTTTCCACACTAATACAAGTGCAAAAGTGGTTTCCTGCACCAACACAAGTGCGAAAAGTGGTTTTTCAACACCAACACAAGTGCGAAAAGTGGTTTTCAACACTAACACAAGTGCGAAAAGTGTTTTTTCAACACTATCACAAGTGCAAAAAGTGTTTTTCCACACTAATACAAGTGCAAAAGTGGTTTCCTGCACCAACACAAGTGCGAAAAGTGGTTTTTCAACACTAACACAAGTGCGACAAAGTGGTTTTTCAACACTAACATAAGTGCGAAAAGTGGTTTTTCCACACTAATACAAGTGCAAAAGTGGTTTCCTGCACCAACACAAGTGCGAAAAGTGTTTTTTCAACACTAACACAAGTGCGAAAAGTGGTTTTTCAACACTATCACAAGTGCAAAAAGTGTTTTTTCCACACTAATACAAGTGCAAAAGTGGTTTCCTGCACCAACACAAGTGCGAAAAGTGGTTTTTCAACACTAACACAAGTGCGAAAAGTGGTTTTTCAACACTAACACAAGTGCGAAAAGTGTTTTTTCCACACTAATACAAGTGCAAAAGTGGTTTCCTGCACCAACACAAGTGCGAAAAGTGGTTTTCAACACCAACACAAGTGCGAAAAGTGGTTTTTCAACACTAACACAAGTGCGAAAAGTGGTTTTTCAACACTATCACAAGTGCAAAAAGTGTTTTTTCCACACTAATACAAGTGCAAAAGTGGTTTCCTGCACCAACACAAGTGTGAAAAGTGGTTTTTCAACACTAACACAAGTGCGACAAAGTGGTTTTTCAACACTAACATAAGTGCGAAAAGTGGTTTTCCACACTAATACAAGTGCAAAAGTGGTTTCCTGCACCAACACAAGTGCGAAAAGTGGTTTTTCAACACTAACACAAGTGCGAAAAGTGGTTTTCAACACTATCACAAGTGCAAAAAGTGTTTTTTCCACACTAATACAAGTGCGAAAAGTGGTTTTTCAACACTAACACAAGTGCGAAAAGTGGTTTTTCAACACTAACATAAGTGCGAAAAGTGGTTTTTCCACACTAATACAAGTGCAAAAGTGGTTTCCTGCACCAACACAAGTGCGAAAAGTGGTTTTCAACACCAACACAAGTGCGAAAAGTGGTTTTTCAACACTAACACAAGTGCGAAAAGTGGTTTTTCAACACTATCACAAGTGCAAAAAGTGTTTTTTCCACACTAATACAAGTGCAAAAGTGGTTTCCTGCACCAACACAAGTGTGAAAAGTGGTTTTTCAACACTAACACAAGTGCGACAAAGTGGTTTTTCAACACTAACATAAGTGCGAAAAGTGGTTTTTCCACACTAATACAAGTGCAAAAGTGGTTTCCTGCACCAACACAAGTGCGAAAAGTGGTTTTTCAACACTAACACAAGTGCGAAAAGTGGTTTTTCAACACTATCACAAGTGCAAAAAGTGTTTTTTCCCACACTAATACAAGTGCAAAAGTGGTTTCCTGCACCAACACAAGTGCGAAAAGTGGTTTTTCAACACTAACACAAGTGCGAAAAGTGGTTTTTCAACACTAACACAAGTGCGAAAAGTGTTTTTTCCACACTAATACAAGTGCAAAAGTGGTTTCCTGCACCAACACAAGTGCGAAAAGTGGTTTTTCAACACCAACACAAGTGCGAAAAGTGGTTTTTCAACACTAACACAAGTGCGAAAAGTGGTTTTTCAACACTATCACAAGTGCAAAAAGTGTTTTTTCCACACTAATACAAGTGCAAAAGTGGTTTCCTGCACCAACACAAGTGTGAAAAGTGGTTTTTCAACACTAACACAAGTGCGACAAAGTGGTTTTTCAACACTAACATAAGTGCGAAAAGTGGTTTTTCCACACTAATACAAGTGCAAAAGTGGTTTCCTGCACCAACACAAGTGCGAAAAGTGGTTTTTCAACACTAACACAAGTGCGAAAAGTGGTTTTTCAACACTATCACAAGTGCAAAAAGTATTTTTTTCCACACTAATACAAGTGCGAAAAGTGGTTTTTCAACACTAACACAAGTGCGAAAAGTGGTTTTTCAACACTAACACAAGTGCGAAAAGTGGTTTTCAACACTAACACAAGTGCGAAAAGTGGTTTTTCCACACTAATACAAGTGCAAAAGTGGTTCCCTGCACCAACACAAGTGTGAAAAGTGGTTTTTCAACACCAACACAAGTGCGAAAAGTGGTTTTTCAACACTAACACAAGTGTGAAAAGTGTTTTTCAACACTATCACAAGTGCAAAAAGTGTTTTTTCCACACTAATACAAGTGCAAAAGTGGTTTGCTGCACCAACAGAAGTGCGAAAAGTGGTTTTTCAACACTAACACAAGTGCGAAAAGTGGTTTTTCAACACTATCACAAGTGCAAAAAGTGTTTTTTCCACACTAATACAAGTGCAAAAGTGGTTTCCTGCACCAACACAAGTGCGAAAAGTGGTTTTTCAACACTAACACAAGTGCGAAAAGGGTTTTTTCAACACTAACACAAGTGCGAAAAGTGGTTTTTCAACACAAACACAAGTGCGAAAAGTGGTTTTTCAACACTAACACAAGTGCGAAAAGTGGTTTTTCAACACTAACACAAGTGCGAAAAGTGGTTTTTCCACACTAATACAAGTGCAAAAGTGGTTTCCTGCACCAACACAAGTGCGAAAAGTGGTTTTTCAACACCAACACAAGTGCGAAAAGTGGTTTTTCAACACTAACACAAGTGCGAAAAGTGGTTTTTCAACACTATCACAAGTGCAAAAAGTGTTTTTCCACACTAATACAAGTGCAAAAGTGGTTTCCTGCACCAACACAAGTGCGAAAAGTGGTTTTTCAACACTAACACAAGTGCGACAAAGTGGTTTTTCAACACTAACATAAGTGCGAAAAGTGGTTTTTCCACACTAATACAAGTGCAAAAGTGGTTTCCTGCACCAACACAAGTGCGAAAAGTGGTTTTTCAACACTAACACAAGTGCGAAAAGTGGTTTTTCAACACTATCACAAGTGCAAAAAGTGTTTTTTCCACACTAATACAAGTGCAAAAGTGGTTTCCTGCACCAACACAAGTGCGAAAAGTGGTTTTTCAACACTAACACAAGTGCGAAAAGTGGTTTTTCAACACTAACACAAGTGCGAAAAGTGTTTTTTCCACACTAATACAAGTGCAAAAGTGGTTTCCTGCACCAACACAAGTGCGAAAAGTGGTTTTTCAACACCAACACAAGTGCGAAAAGTGGTTTTTCAACACTAACACAAGTGCGAAAAGTGGTTTTTCAACACTATCACAAGTGCAAAAAGTGTTTTTTCCACACTAATACAAGTGCAAAAGTGGTTTCCTGCACCAACACAAGTGTGAAAAGTGGTTTTTCAACACTAACACAAGTGCGACAAAGTGGTTTTTCAACACTAACATAAGTGCGAAAAGTGGTTTTTCCACACTAATACAAGTGCAAAAGTGGTTTCCTGCACCAACACAAGTGCGAAAAGTGGTTTTTCAACACTAACACAAGTGCGAAAAGTGGTTTTTCAACACTATCACAAGTGCAAAAAGTGTTTTTTCCACACTAATACAAGTGCGAAAAGTGGTTTTTCAACACTAACACAAGTGCGAAAAGTGGTTTTTCAACACTAACACAAGTGCGAAAAGTGGTTTTTCAACACTAACACAAGTGCGAAAAGTGGTTTTTCCACACTAATACAAGTGCAAAAGTGGTTCCCTGCACCAACACAAGTGCGAAAAGTGGTTTTTCAACACCAACACAAGTGCGAAAAGTGGTTTTTCAACACTAACACAAGTGTGAAAAGTGGTTTTTCAACACTATCACAAGTGCAAAAAGTGTTTTTTCCACACTAATACAAGTGCAAAAGTGGTTTGCTGCACCAACAGAAGTGCGAAAAGTGGTTTTTCAACACTAACACAAGTGCGAAAAGTGGTTTTTCAACACTATCACAAGTGCAAAAAGTGTTTTTTCCACACTAATACAAGTGCAAAAGTGGTTTCCTGCACCAACACAAGTGCGAAAAGTGGTTTTTCAACACTAACACAAGTGCGAAAAGGGTTTTTTCAACACTAACACAAGTGCGAAAAGTGGTTTTTCAACACTAACACAAGTGCGAAAAGTGGTTTTTCCACACTAATACAAGTGCAAAGGTGGTTTCCTGCACCAACACAAGTGCGAAAAGTGGTTTTTTCAACACTAACACAAGTGCGAAAAGTGGTTTTTCAACACTATCACAAGTGCAAAAAGTGTTTTTTCCACACTAACACAAGTGCGAAAAGTGTTTTTTCCACACTAATACAAGTGCAAAAGTGGTTTCCTGCACCAACACAAGTGCGAAAAGTGGTTTTTCAACACTAACACAAGTGCGTTAAGTGGTTTTTCAACACTACCACAAGTGCGAAAAGTGGTTTTTCAACACTAACACATGTGCAAAAAGTGGTTTTCCACACTAATACAAGTGCAAAAGTGGTTTTTCAACACTATCACTAGTGCAAAAAGTGTTTTTTCCACACTAATACAAGTGCAAAAGTGGTTTCCTGCACCAACACAAGTGCGAAAAGTGGTTTTTCAACACTAACACAAGTGCGAAAAGTGGTTTTTCAACACTAACAGAAGTGCGAAAAGTGGTTTTTCCACACTAATACAAATGCAAAAGTGGTTTCCTGCACCAACACAAGTGCGAAAAGTGGTTCTTCAACACTAACTCAAGTGCGAAAAGTGGTTTTTCAACACTAACACAAGTGCGAACAGTGGTTTTTCCACACTAATACAAGTGCAAAAGTGGTTTCCTGCACCAACACAAGTGCGAAAAGTGGTTTTTCAACACCAACACAAGTGCGAAAAGTGGTTTTTCAACACTAACACAAGTGCGAAAAGTGGTTTTTCAACACTATCACAAGTGCAAAAAGTGTTTTTTCCACACTAATACAAGTGCAAAAGTGGTTTCCTGCACCAACACAAGTGTGAAAAGTGGTTTTTCAACACTAACACAAGTGCGACAAAGTGGTTTTTCAACACTAACATAAGTGCGAAAAGTGGTTTTTCCACACTAATACAAGTGCAAAAGTGGTTTCCTGCACCAACACAAGTGCGAAAAGTGTTTTTCAACACTAACACAAGTGCGAAAAGTGGTTTTTCAACACTATCACAAGTGCAAAAAGTGTTTTTTCCACACTAATACAAGTGCGAAAAGTGGTTTTTCAACACTAACACAAGTGCGAAAAGTGGTTTTTCAACACTAACACAAGTGCGAAAAGTGGTTTTTCAACACTAACACAAGTGCGAAAAGTGGTTTTTCCACACTAATACAAGTGCAAAAGTGGTTCCCTGCACCAACACAAGTGCGAAAAGTGGTTTTTCAACACCAACACAAGTGCGAAAAGTGGTTTTTCAACACTAACACAAGTGTGAAAAGTGGTTTTTCAACACTATCACAAGTGCAAAAAGTGTTTTTTCCACACTAATACAAGTGCAAAAGTGGTTTCCTGCACCAACAGAAGTGCGAAAAGTGGTTTTTCAACACTAACACAAGTGCGAAAAGTGGTTTTTCAACACTATCACAAGTGCAAAAAGTGTTTTTTCCACACTAATACAAGTGCAAAAGTGGTTTCCTGCACCAACACAAGTGCGAAAAGTGGTTTTTCAACACTAACAAAAGTGCGAAAAGGGTTTTTTCAACACTAACACAAGTGCGAAAAGTGGTTTTTCAACACTAACACAAGTGCGAAAAGTGGTTTTTCCACACTAATACAAGTGCAAAGGTGGTTTCCTGCACCAACACAAGTGCGAAAAGTGGTTTTTTCAACACTAACACAAGTGCGAAAAGTGGTTTTTCAACACTATCACAAGTGCAAAAAGTGTTTTTTCCACACTAATACAAGTGCAAAAGTGGTTTCCTGCACCAGCACAAGTGCGAAAAGTGGTTTTTCAACACTAACACAAGTGTGAAAAGTGGTTTTTTAACACTAACACAAGTGCGAAAAGTGGTTTTTCCACACTAATACAAGTGCAAAGTGGTTTCCTGCACCAACACAAGCGCAAAAAGTGGTTTTTCAACACTAACACAAGTGCGAAAAGTGGTTTTTCCACACTAATACAAGTGCAAAAGTGGTTTCCTGCACCAACACATGTGCGAATAGTGGTTTCCTGCACCAACACAAGTGCGAAAAGTGGTTTTTCAACACTAACACAAGTGCGAAAAGTGGTTTTTCAACACTAACACAAGTGCGAAAAGTGGTTTTTCAACACTAACACAAGTGCGAAAAGTGGTTTTTCCACACTAATACAAGTGCAAAAGTGGTTTCCTGCACCAACACAAGTGCGAAAAGTGGTTTTTCAATACTAACACAAGTGCGAAAAGTGGTTTTTCAACACTATCACAAGTGCAAAAAGTGTTTTTTTCCACACTAATACAAGTGCAAAAGTGGTTTCCTGCACCAACACAAGTGCGAAAAGTGGTTTTTCAACACTAACACAAGTGCGAAAAGTGGTTTTTGCACACTAATACAAGTGCAAAAGTGGTTTCCTGCACCAACACAAGTGCGAAAAGTGGTTTTTCAACACTAACACAAGTGCGAAAGTGGTTTTTCAACACTAACACAAGTGCGAAAAGTGGTTTTTCAACACTAACACAAGTGCGAAAAGTGGTTTTGCCACACTAATACAAGTGCAAAAGTGGTTTCCTGCACCAAAACAAGTGCGAAAAGTGGTTTTTCAGACACTAACACAAGTGCGAAAAGTGGTTTTTCCACACTAATACAAGTGCAAAAGTGGTTTCCTGCACCAACAAAAGTGCGAAAAGTGGTTTTTCAACACTAACACAAGTGCGAAAAGTGGTTTTTCAACACTAACACAAGTGCGAAAAGTGGTTTTTCAACACTAACACAAGTGCGAAAAGTGGTTTTTCCACACTAATACAAGTGCAAAAGTGGTTTCCTGCACCAACACAAGTGCGAAAAGTGGTTTTTCAACACTAACACAAGTGCGAAAAGTGGTTTTTCAACACTAACACAAGTGCGAAAAGTGGTTTTTCAACACTAACACAAGTGCGAAAAGTGGTTTTTCAACACTAACACAAGTGCGAAAAGTGGTTTTTCCACACTAATACAAGTGCAAAGGTGGTTTCCTGCACCAACACAAGTGCGAAAAGTGGTTTTTTCAACACTAACACAAGTGCGAAAAGTGGTTTTTCAACACTATCACAAGTGCAAAAAGTGTTTTTTCCACACTAATACAAGTGCAAAAGTGGTTTCCTGCACCAGCACAAGTGCGAAAAGTGGTTTTTCAACACTAACACAAGTGTGAAAAGTGGTTTTTTAACACTAACACAAGTGCGAAAAGTGGTTTTTCCACACTAATACAAGTGCAAAAGTGGTTTCCTGCACCAACACAAGCGCAAAAAGTGGTTTTTCAACACTAACACAAGTGCGAAAAGTGGTTTTTCCACACTAATACAAGTGCAAAAGTGGTTTCCTGCACCAACACATGTGCGAATAGTGGTTTCCTGCACCAACACAAGTGCGAAAAGTGGTTTTTCAACACTAACACAAGTGCGAAAAGTGGTTTTTCAACACTAACACAAGTGCGAAAAGTGGTTTTTCAACACTAACACAAGTGCGAAAAGTGGTTTTTCCACACTAATACAAGTGCAAAAGTGGTTTCCTGCACCAACACAAGTGCGAAAAGTGGTTTTTCAATACTAACACAAGTGCGAAAAGTGGTTTTTCAACACTATCACAAGTGCAAAAAGTGTTTTTTCCACACTAATACAAGTGCAAAAGTGGTTTCCTGCACCAACACAAGTGCGAAAAGTGGTTTTTCAACACTAACACAAGTGCGAAAAGTGGTTTTTTGCACACTAATACAAGTGCAAAAGTGGTTTCCTGCACCAACACAAGTGCGAAAAGTGGTTTTTCAACACTAACACAAGTGCGAAAAGTGGTTTTTCAACACTAACACAAGTGCGAAAAGTGGTTTTTCAACACTAACACAAGTGCGAAAAGTGGTTTTGCCACACTAATACAAGTGCAAAAGTGGTTTCCTGCACCAAAACAAGTGCGAAAAGTGGTTTTTCAACACTAACACAAGTGCGAAAAGTGGTTTTTCCACACTAATACAAGTGCAAAAGTGGTTTCCTGCACCAACAAAAGTGCGAAAAGTGGTTTTTCAACACTAACACAAGTGCGAAAAGTGGTTTTTCAACACTAACACAAGTGCGAAAAGTGGTTTTTCAACACTAACACAAGTGCGAAAAGTGGTTTTTCCACACTAATACAAGTGCAAAAGTGGTTTCCTGCACCAACACAAGTGCGAAAAGTGGTTTTTCAACACTAACACAAGTGCGAAAAGTGGTTTTTCAACACTAACACAAGTGCGAAAAGTGGTTTTTCAACACTAACACAAGTGCGAAAAGTGGTTTTTCCACACTAATATAAGTGCAAAAGTGGTTTCCTGCACCAACACAAGTGCGAAAAGTGGTTTTTCAACACTAACACAAGTGCGAAAAGTGGTTTTTCAACACTATCACAAGTGCAAAAAGTGTTTTTTCCACACTAATACAAGTGCAAAAGTGGTTTCCTGAACCAACACAAGTTCGAAAAGTGGTTTTTCAACACTAACACAAGTGCGAAAAGTGGTTTTTCATCACTAACACAAGTGCGAAAAGTGGTTTTTCAACACTAACACAGGTGCGAAAAGTGGTTTTTCCACACCAATACAAGTGCAAAAGTGGTTTCCTGCACCAACACAAGTGCGAAAAGTGGTTTTTCAACACTAACACAAGTGCGAAAAGTGGTTTTTCAACACTATCACAAGTGCAAAAAGTGTTTTTTCCACACGAATACAAGTGCAAAAGTGGTTTCCTGCACCAACACAAGTGCGAAAAGTGGTTTTTCAACACTAACACAAGTGCGAAAAGTGGTTTTTCAACACTAACACAAGTGCGAAAAGTGGTTTTTCAACACTAACACAAGTGTGAAAAGTGGTTTTTCAACACTATCACAAGTGCAAAAAGTGGTTTTTCCACAGTAATACAAGTGCAAAAGTGGTGTCCTGCACCAACACAAGTGCGAAAAGTGGTTTTTCAACACCAACACAAGTGCAAAAAGTGGTTTTTCAACACTAACACAAGTGCGAAAAGTGGTTTTTCAACACTATCACAAGTGCAAAAAGTGTTTTTTCCACACTAATACAAGTGCAAAAGTGGTTTCCTGCACCAACACAAGTGCGAAAAGTGGTTTTTCAACACTAACACAAGTATGAAAAGTGGTTTTTTAACACTAACACAAGTGCGAAAAGTGGTTTTTCCACACTAATACAAGTGCAAAAGTGGTTTCCTGCACCAACACAAGCGCGAAAAGTGGTTTTTCAACACTAACACAAGTGCGAAAAGTGGTTTTTCCACACTAATACAAGTGCAAAAGTGGTTTCCTGCACCAACACAAGTGCGAATAGTGGTTTCCTGCACCAACACAAGTGCGAAAAGTGGTTTTGCAACACTAACACAAGTGCGAAAAGTGGTTTTTCAACACAAACACAAGTGCGAAAAGTGGTTTTTCAACACTAACACAAGTGCGAAAAGTGGTTTTTCAACACTAACACAAGTGCGAAAAGTGGTTTTTCCACAGTAATACAAGTGCAAAAGTGGTTTCCTGCACCAACACAAGTGCGAAAAGTGGTTTTTCAACACCAACACAAGTGCGAAAAGTGGTTTTTCAACACTAACACAAGTGCGAAAAGTGGTTTTTCAACACTATCACAAGTGCAAAAAGTGTTTTTTCCACACTAATACAAGTGCAAAAGTGGTTTCCTGCACCAACACAAGTGCGAAAAGTGGTTTTTCAACACTAACACAAGTGCAACAAAGTGGTTTTTCAACACTAACATAAGTGCGAAAAGTGGTTTTTCCACACTAATACAAGTGCAAAAGTGGTTTCCTGCACCAACACAAGTGCGAAAAGTGGTTTTTCAACACTAACACAAGTGCGAAAAGTGGTTTTTCAACACTATCACAAGTGCAAAAAGTGTTTTTTCCACACTAATACAAGTGCAAAAGTGGTTTCCTGCACCAACACAAGTGCGAAAAGTGGTTTTTCAACACTAACACAAGTGCGAAAAGTGGTTTTTCAACACTAACACAAGTGCGAAAAGTGTTTTTTCCACACTAATACAAGTGCAAAAGTGGTTTCCTGCACCAACACAAGTGCGAAAAGTGGTTTTTCAACACTAACACAAGTGCGAAAAGTGGTTTTTCAACACTAACACAAGTGCGAAAAGTGGTTTTTCAACACTAACACAAGTGCGAAAAGTGGTTTTTCCACACTAATACAAGTGCAAAAGTGGTTTTCTGCACCAACACAAGTGCGAAAAGTGGTTTTTCAACACTAACACAAGTGCGAAAAGTGGTTTTTCAACACTATCACAAGTGCAAAAAGTGTTTTTTCCACACTAATACAAGTGCAAAAGTGGTTTCCTGCACCAACACAAGTGCGAAAAGTGGTTTTTCATCACTAACACAAGTGCGAAAAGTGGTTTTTCAACACTAACACATGTGCGAAAAGTGGTTTTTCCACACCAATACAAGTGCAAAAGTGGTTTCCTGCACCAACACAAGTGCGAAAAGTGGTTTTTCAACACTAACACAAGTGCGAAAAGTGGTTTTTCAACACTATCACAAGTGCAAAAAGTGTTTTTTCCACACGAATACAAGTGCAAAAGTGGTTTCCTGCACCAACACAAGTGCGAAAAGTGGTTTTTCAACACTAACACAAGTGCGTAAAGTGGTTTTTCAACACTAACACAAGTGCGAAAAGTGGTTTTTCAACACTAACACAAGTGCGAAAAGTGGTTTTTCCACACTAATACAAGTGCAAAAGTGATTTCCTGCACCAACACAAGTGCGAAAATTGGTTTTTCAACACTAACACAAGTGCGAAAAGTGGTTTTTCAACACTATCACAAGTGCAAAAAGTGGTTTTTCCACACTAATACAAGTGCAAAAGTGGTTTCCTGCACCAACACAAGTGCGAAAAGTGGTTTGTCAACACTAACACAAGTGCGAAAAGTGGTTTTTCAACACTAACACAAGTGCGAAAAGTGGTTTTTCAACACTATCACAAGTGCAAAAAGTGTTTTTTCCACACTAATACAAGTGCAAAAGTGGTTTCCTGCACCAACACAAGTGCGAAAAGTGGTTTTTCAACACTAACACAAGTGCGTAAAGTGGTTTTTCAACACTACCACAAGTGCGAAAAGTGGTGTTTCAACACTAACACATGTGCGAAAAGTGGTTTCTCCACACTAATACAAGTGCAAAAGTGGTTTGTCAACACTAACACAAGTGCGAAAAGTGGTTTTTCAACACTAACACAAGTGCGAAAAGTGGTTTTTCAACACTATCACAAGTGCAAAAAGTGTTTTTTCCACACTAATACAAGTGCAAAAGTGGTTTCCTGCACCAACACAAGTGCGAAAAGTGGTTTTTCATCACTAACACAAGTGCGAAAAGTGGTTTTTCAACACTAACACAGGTGCGAAAAGTGGTTTTTCCACACCAATACAAGTGCAAAAGTGGTTTCCTGCACCAACACAAGTGCGAAAAGTGGTTTTTCAACACTAACACAAGTGCGAAAAGTGGTTTTTCAACACTATCACAAGTGCAAAAAGTGTTTTTTCCACACGAATACAAGTGCAAAAGTGGTTTCCTGCACCAACACAAGTGCGAAAAGTGGTTTTTCAACACTAACACAAGTGCGAAAAGTGGTTTTTCAACACTAACACAAGTGCGAAAAGTGGTTTTTCAACACTAACACAAGTGTGAAAAGTGGTTTTTCAACACTATCACAAGTGCAAAAAGTGGTTTCCTGCATCAATACAAGTGCAAAAGTGGTGTCCTGCACCAACACAAGTGCGAAAAGTGGTTTTTCAACACCAACACAAGTGCAAAAAGTGGTTTTTCAACACTAACACAAGTGCGAAAAGTGGTTTTTTCAACACTATCACAAGTGCAAAAAGTGTTTTTTCCACACTAATACAAGTGCAAAAGTGGTTTCCTGCACCAACACAAGTGCGAAAAGTGGTTTTTCAACACTAACACAAGTATGAAAAGTGGTTTTTTAACACTAACACAAGTGCGAAAAGTGGTTTTTCCACACTAATACAAGTGCAAAAGTGGTTTCCTGCACCAACACAAGCGCGAAAAGTGGTTTTTCAACACTAACACAAGTGCGAAAAGTGGTTTTTCCACACTAATACAAGTGCAAAAGTGGTTTCCTGCACCAACACAAGTGCGAATAGTGGTTTCCTGCACCAACACAAGTGCGAAAAGTGGTTTTGCAACACTAACACAAGTGCGAAAAGTGGTTTTTCAACACAAACACAAGTGCGAAAAGTGGTTTTTCAACACTAACACAAGTGCGAAAAGTGGTTTTTCAACACTAACACAAGTGGGAAAAGTGGTTTTTCCACAGTAATACAAGTGCAAAAGTGGTTTCCTGCACCAACACAAGTGCGAAAAGTGGTTTTTCAACACCAACACAAGTGCGAAAAGTGGTTTTTCAACACTAACACAAGTGCGAAAAGTGGTTTTTCAACACTATCACAAGTGCAAAAAGTGTTTTTTCCACACTAATACAAGTGCAAAAGTGGTTTCCTGCACCAACACAAGTGCGAAAAGTGGTTTTTCAACACTAACACAAGTGCAACAAAGTGGTTTTTCAACACTAACATAAGTGCGAAAAGTGGTTTTTCCACACTAATACAAGTGCAAAAGTGGTTTCCTGCACCAACACAAGTGCGAAAAGTGGTTTTTCAACACTAACACAAGTGCGAAAAGTGGTTTTTCAACACTATCACAAGTGCAAAAAGTGTTTTTTTCCACACTAATACAAGTGCAAAAGTGGTTTCCTGCACCAAAACAAGTGCGAAAAGTGGTTTTTCAACACTAACACAAGTGCGAAAAGTGGTTTTTCAACACTAACACAAGTGCGAAAAGTGTTTTTTCCACACTAATACAAGTGCAAAAGTGGTTTCCTGCACCAACACAAGTGCGAAAAGTGGTTTTTCAACACTAACACAAGTGCGAAAAGTGGTTTTTCAACACTAACACAAGTGCGAAAAGTGGTTTTTCAACACTAACACAAGTGCGAAAAGTGGTTTTTCCACACTAATACAAGTGCAAAAGTGGTTTTCTGCACCAACACAAGTGCGAAAAGTGGTTTTTCAACACTAACACAAGTGCGAAAAGTGGTTTTTCAACACTATCACAAGTGCAAAAAGTGTTTTTTCCACACTAATACAAGTGCAAAAGTGGTTTCCTGCACCAACACAAGTGCGAAAAGTGGTTTTTCATCACTAACACAAGTGCGAAAAGTGGTTTTTCAACACTAACACAGGTGCGAAAAGTGGTTTTTCCACACCAATACAAGTGCAAAAGTGGTTTCCTGCACCAACACAAGTGCGAAAAGTGGTTTTTCAACACTAACACAAGTGCGAAAAGTGGTTTTTCAACACTATCACAAGTGCAAAAAGTGTTTTTTCCACACGAATACAAGTGCAAAAGTGGTTTCCTGCACCAACACAAGTGCGAAAAGTGGTTTTTCAACACTAACACAAGTGCGTAAAGTGGTTTTTCAACACTAACACAAGTGCGAAAAGTGGTTTTTCAACACCAACACAAGTGCGAAAAGTGGTTTTTCCACACTAATACAAGTGCAAAAGTGATTTCCTGCACCAACACAAGTGCGAAAATTGGTTTTTCAACACTAACACAAGTGCGAAAAGTGGTTTTTCAACACTATCACAAGTGCAAAAAGTGGTTTTTCCACACTAATACAAGTGCAAAAGTAGTTTCCTGCACCAACACAAGTGCGAAAAGTGGTTTGTCAACACTAACACAAGTGCGAAAAGTGGTTTTTCAACACTAACACAAGTGCGAAAAGTGGTTTTTCAACACTATCACAAGTGCAAAAAGTGTTTTTTCCACACTAATACAAGTGCAAAAGTGGTTTCCTGCACCAACACAAGTGCGAAAAGTGGTTTTTCAACACTAACACAAGTGCGTAAAGTGGTTTTTCAACACTACCACAAGTGCGAAAAGTGGTGTTTCAACACTAACACATGTGCGAAAAGTGGTTTCTCCACACTAATACAAGTGCAAAAGTGGTTTGTCAACACTAACACAAGTGCGAAAAGTGGTTTTTCAACACTAACACAAGTGCGAAAAGTGGTTTTTCAACACTATCACAAGTGCAAAAAGTGTTTTTTCCACACTAATACAAGTGCAAAAGTGGTTTCCTGCACCAACACAAGTGCGAAAAGTGGTTTTTCAACACTAACACAAGTGCGTAAAGTGGTTTTTCAACACTACCACAAGTGCGAAAAGTGGTGTTTCAACACTAACACATGTGCGAAAAGTGGTTTCTCCACACTAATACAAGTGCAAAAGTGGTTTGTCAACACTAACACAAGTGCGAAAAGTGGTTTTTCAACACTAACACAAGTGCGAAAAGTGGTTTTTCAACACTATCACAAGTGCAAAAAGTGTTTTTTCCACACTAATACAAGTGCAAAAGTGGTTTCCTGCACCAACACAAGTGCGAAAAGTGGTTTTTCATCACTAACACAAGTGCGAAAAGTGGTTTTTCAACACTAACACAGGTGCGAAAAGTGGTTTTTCCACACCAATACAAGTGCAAAAGTGGTTTCCTGCACCAACACAAGTGCGAAAAGTGGTTTTTCAACACTAACACAAGTGCGAAAAGTGGTTTTTCAACACTATCACAAGTGCAAAAAGTGTTTTTTCCACACGAATACAAGTGCAAAAGTGGTTTCCTGCACCAACACAAGTGCGAAAAGTGGTTTTTCAACACTAACACAAGTGCGAAAAGTGGTTTTTCAACACTAACACAAGTGCGAAAAGTGGTTTTTCAACACTAACACAAGTGTGAAAAGTGGTTTTTCAACACTATCACAAGTGCAAAAAGTGGTTCCCTGCATCAATACAAGTGCAAAAGTGGTGTCCTGCACCAACACAAGTGCGAAAAGTGGTTTTTCAACACCAACACAAGTGCAAAAAGTGGTTTTTCAACACTAACACAAGTGCGAAAAGTGGTTTTTCAACACTATCACAAGTGCAAAAAGTGTTTTTTCCACACTAATACAAGTGCAAAAGTGGTTTCCTGCACCAACACAAGTGCGAAAAGTGGTTTTTCAACACTAACACAAGTATGAAAAGTGGTTTTTTAACACTAACACAAGTGCGAAAAGTGGTTTTTCCACACTAATACAAGTGCAAAAGTGGTTTCCTGCACCAACACAAGCGCGAAAAGTGGTTTTTCAACACTAACACAAGTGCGAAAAGTGGTTTTTCCACACTAATACAAGTGCAAAAGTGGTTTCCTGCACCAACACAAGTGCGAATAGTGGTTTCCTGCACCAACACAAGTGCGAAAAGTGGTTTTGCAACACTAACACAAGTGCGAAAAGTGGTTTTTCAACACAAACACAAGTGCGAAAAGTGGTTTTTCAACACTAACACAAGTGCGAAAAGTGGTTTTTCAACACTAACACAAGTGCGAAAAGTGGTTTTTCCACAGTAATACAAGTGCAAAAGTGGTTTCCTGCACCAACACAAGTGCGAAAAGTGGTTTTTCAACACCAACACAAGTGCGAAAAGTGGTTTTTCAACACTAACACAAGTGCGAAAAGTGGTTTTTCAACACTATCACAAGTGCAAAAAGTGTTTTTTCCACACTAATACAAGTGCAAAAGTGGTTTCCTGCACCAACACAAGTGCGAAAAGTGGTTTTTCAACACTAACACAAGTGCAACAAAGTGGTTTTTCAACACTAACATAAGTGCGAAAAGTGGTTTTTCCACACTAATACAAGTGCAAAAGTGGTTTCCTGCACCAACACAAGTGCGAAAAGTGGTTTTTCAACACTAACATAAGTGCGAAAAGTGGTTTTTCAACACTATCACAAGTGCAAAAAGTGTTTTTTCCACACTAATACAAGTGCAAAAGTGGTTTCCTGCACCAACACAAGTGCGAAAAGTGGTTTTTCAACACTAACACAAGTGCGAAAAGTGGTTTTTCAACACTAACACAAGTGCGAAAAGTGTTTTTTCCACACTAATACAAGTGCAAAAGTGGTTTCCTGCACCAACACAAGTGCGAAAAGTGGTTTTTCAACACTAACACAAGTGCGAAAAGTGGTTTTTCAACACTAACACAAGTGCGAAAAGTGGTTTTTCAACACTAACACAAGTGCGAAAAGTGGTTTTTCCACACTAATACAAGTGCAAAAGTGGTTTTCTGCACCAACACAAGTGCGAAAAGTGGTTTTTCAACACTAACACAAGTGCGAAAAGTGGTTTTTCAACACTATCACAAGTGCAAAAAGTGTTTTTTCCACACTAATACAAGTGCAAAAGTGGTTTCCTGCACCAACACAAGTGCGAAAAGTGGTTTTTCATCACTAACACAAGTGCGAAAAGTGGTTTTTCAACACTAACACAGGTGCGAAAAGTGGTTTTTCCACACCAATACAAGTGCAAAAGTGGTTTCCTGCACCAACACAAGTGCGAAAAGTGGTTTTTCAACACTAACACAAGTGCGAAAAGTGGTTTTTCAACACTATCACAAGTGCAAAAAGTGTTTTTTCCACACGAATACAAGTGCAAAAGTGGTTTCCTGCACCAACACAAGTGCGAAAAGTGGTTTTTCAACACTAACACAAGTGCGTAAAGTGGTTTTTCAACACTAACACAAGTGCGAAAAGTGGTTTTTCAACACTAACACAAGTGCGAAAAGTGGTTTTTCCACACTAATACAAGTGCAAAAGTGATTTCCTGCACCAACACAAGTGCGAAAATTGGTTTTTCAACACTAACACAAGTGCGAAAAGTGGTTTTTCAACACTATCACAAGTGCAAAAAGTGGTTTTTCCACACTAATACAAGTGCAAAAGTGGTTTCCTGCACCAACACAAGTGCGAAAAGTGGTTTGTCAACACTAACACAAGTGCGAAAAGTGGTTTTTCAACACTAACACAAGTGCGAAAAGTGGTTTTTCAACACTATCACAAGTGCAAAAAGTGTTTTTTCCACACTAATACAAGTGCAAAAGTGGTTTCCTGCACCAACACAAGTGCGAAAAGTGGTTTTTCAACACTAACACAAGTGCGTAAAGTGGTTTTTCAACACTACCACAAGTGCGAAAAGTGGTGTTTCAACACTAACACATGTGCGAAAAGTGGTTTCTCCACACTAATACAAGTGCAAAAGTGGTTTGTCAACACTAACACAAGTGCGAAAAGTGGTTTTTCAACACTAACACAAGTGCGAAAAGTGGTTTTTCAACACTATCACAAGTGCAAAAAGTGTTTTTTCCACACTAATACAAGTGCAAAAGTGGTTTCCTGCACCAACACAAGTGCGAAAAGTGGTTTTTCCACACTAATACAAGTGCAAAAGTGGTTTCCTGCACCAACACAAGTGCGAAAAGTGGTTTTTCAACACTAACACAAGTGCGAAAAGTGGTTTTTCAACACTAACACAAGTGCGAAAAGTGGTTTTTCCACACTAATACAAGTGCAAAAGTGGTTTCCTGCACCAACACAAGTGCGAAAAGTGGTTTTTCAACACTAACACAAGTGCGAAAAGTGGTTTTTCAACACTAACACAAGTGCGAAAAGTGGTTTTTCAACACTAACACAAGTGCGAAAAGTGGTTTTCCACACTAATACAAGTGCAAAAGTGGTTTCCTGCACCAACACAAGTGCGAAAAGTGGTTTTTCAACACTAACACAAGTGCGAAAAGTGGTTTTTCAACACTATCACAAGTGCAAAAAGTGTTTTTTCCACACTAATACAAGTGCAAAAGTGGTTTCCTGCACCAACACAAGTTCGAAAAGTGGTTTTTCAACACTAACACAAGTGCAAAAAGTGGTTTTTCAACACTAACACAAGTGCGAAAAGTGGTTTTTCCACACTAATACAAGTGCAAAAGTGGTTTCCTGCACCAACACAAGTGCGAAAAGTGGTTTTTCAACACTAACACAAGTGCGAAAAGTGGTTTTTCAACACTAACACAAGTGCGAAAAGTGGTTTTTCCACACTAATACAAGTGCAAAAGTGGTTTCCTGCACCAACACAAGTGCGAAAAGTGGTTTTTCAACACTAACACAAGTGCGAAAAGTGGTTTTTCAACACTATCACAAGTGCAAAAAGTGTTTTTTCCACACTAATACAAGTGCAAAAGTGGTTTCCTGCACCAACACAAGTGCGAAAAGTGGTTTTTCAACACTAACACAAGTGCGTTAAGTGGTTTTTCAACACTACCACAAGTGCGAAAAGTGGTTTTTCAACACTAACACATGTGCAAAAAGTGGTTTTCCACACTAATACAAGTGCAAAAGTGGTTTTTCAACACTATCACTAGTGCAAAAAGTGTTTTTTCCACACTAATACAAGTGCAAAAGTGGTTTCCTGCACCAACACAAGTGCGAAAAGTGGTTTTTCAACACTAACACAAGTGCGAAAAGTGGTTTTTCAACACTAACACAAGTGCGAAAAGTGGTTTCCTGCACCAACACAAGTGCGAAAAGTGGTTTTTCAACACTAACACAAGTGCGAAAAGTGGTTTTTCAACACTAACACAAGTGCGAAAAGTGGTTTTTCAACACTAACACAAGTGCGAAAAGTGGTTTTTCCACACTAATACAAGTGCAAAAGTGGTTTTCTGCACCAACACAAGTGCGAAAAGTGGTTTTTCAACACTAACAAAAGTGCGAAAAGTGGTTTTTCAACACTATCACAAGTGCAAAAAGTGTTTTTTCCACACTAATACAAGTGCAAAAGTGGTTTCCTGCACCAACACAATTGCGAAAAGTGGTTTTTCAACACTAACACAAGTGCGAAAAGTGGTTTTTCAACACACTAACACAGGTGCGAAAAGTGGTTTTCCACACCAATACAAGTGCAAAAGTGGTTTCCTGCACCAACACAAGTGCGAAAAGTGGTTTTTCAACACTAACACAAGTGCGAAAAGTGGTTTTTCAACACTATCACAAGTGCAAAAAGTGTTTTTTCCACACGAATACAAGTGCAAAAGTGGTTTCCTGCACCAACACAAGTGCGAAAAGTGGTTTTTCAACACTAACACAAGTGCGAAAAGTGGTTTTTCAACACTAACACAAGTGCGAAAAGTGGTTTTTCAACACTAACACAAGTGCGAAAAGTGGTTTTTCCACACTAATACAAGTGCAAAAGTGATTTCCTGCACCAACACAAGTGCGAAAATTGGTTTTTCAACACTAACACAATTGCGAAAAGTGGTTTTTCAACACTATCACAAGTGCAAAAAGTGGTTTTCCACACTAATACAAGTGCAAAAGTGGTTTCCTGCACCAACACAAGTGCGAAAAGTGGTTTGTCAACACTAACACAAGTGCGAAAAGTGGTTTCTCAACACTAACACAAGTGCGAAATGTGGTTTTTCAACACCAACGCAAGTGTGAAAAGTGGTTTTTCAACACTAACACAAGTGCGAAAAGTGGTTTTTCAACGCTATCATTAGTGCAAAAAGTGTTTTTTCCACACTAATACAAGTGCAAAAGTGGTTTCCTGCACCAACACAAGTGTGAAAAGTGGTTTTTCAACACTAACACAAGTGCGAAAAGTGGTTTTTCAACACTAACACAAGTGCGAAAAGTGGTTTTTCCACACTAATACAAGTGCAAAAGTGGTTTCCTGCACCAAAACAAGTGCGAAAAGTGGTTGTTCAATACTAACACAAGTGCGAAAAGTGGTTTTTCCACACCAACACAAGTGCGAAAAGTGGTTTTTCCACACTAATACAAGTGCAAAAGTGGTTTCCTGCATCAACACAAGTGCGAAAAGTGGTTTTTCAACACTAACACAAGTGCGAAAAGTGGTTTTTCAACACTAACACAAGTGCGAAAAGTGGTTTTTCAACACTAACACAAGTGCGAAAAGTGGTTTTTCCACACTAATACAAGTGCAAAAGTGGTTTCCTGCACCAACACAAGTGCGAAAAGTGGTTTTTCAACACTAACACAAGTGCGAAAAGTGGTTTTTCAACACTATCACAAGTGCAAAAAGTGTTTTTTCCACACTAATACAAGTGCAAAAGTGGTTTCCTGCACCAACACAAGTGCGAAAAGTGGTTTTTCAACACTAACACAAGTGCGAAAAGTGGTTTTTCCACACTAATACAAGTGCAAAAGTGGTTTCCTGCACCAACACAAGTGCGAAAAGTGGTTTTTCAACACTAACATAAGTGCGAAAAGTGGTTTTTCAACACTAACACAAGTGCGAAAACTGGTTTTTCAACACTAACACAAGTGCAAAAAGTGGTTTTTCCACACTAATACAAGTGCAAAAGTGGTTTCCTGCACCAACACAAGTGCGAAAAGTGGTTTTTCAACACTAACACAAGTGCGAAAAGTGGTTTTTCCACACTAATACAAGTGCAAAAGTGGTTTCCTGCACCAACACAAGTGCGAAAAGTGGTTTTTCAACACTAACACAAGTGCGAAAAGTGGTTTTTCAACACTAACACAAGTGCGAAAAGTGGTTTTTCCACACTAATACAAGTGCAAGAGTGGTTTCCTGCACCAACACAAGTGCGAAAAGTGGTTTTTCAACACTAACACAAGTGCGAAAAGTGGTTTTTCAACACTAACACAAGTGCGAAAAGTGGTTTTTCAACACTAACACAAGTGCAAAAAGTGGTTTTCCACACTAATACAAGTGCAAAAGTGGTTTCCTGCACCAACACAAGTGCGAAAAGTGGTTTTTCAACACTAACACAAGTGCGAAAAGTGGTTTTTCAACACTATCACAAGTGCAAAAAGTGTTTTTTCCACACTAATACAAGTGCAAAAGTGGTTTCCTGCACCAACACAAGTTCGAAAAGTGGTTTTTCAACACTAACACAAGTGCGAAAAGTGGTTTTTCAACACTAACACAAGTGCGAAAAGTGGTTTTTCCACACTAATACAAGTGCAAAAGTGATTTCCTGCACCAACACAAGTGCGAAAATTGGTTTTTCAACACTAACACAAGTGCGAAAAGTGGTTTTTCAACACTATCACAAGTGCAAAAAGTGGTTTTTCCACACTAATACAAGTGCAAAAGTGGTTTCCTGCACCAACACAAGTGCGAAAAGTGGTTTGTCAACACTAACACAAGTGCGAAAAGTGGTTTTTCAACACTAACACAAGTGCGAAAAGTGGTTTTTCAACACTATCACAAGTGCAAAAAGTGTTTTTTCCACACTAATACAAGTGCAAAAGTGGTTTCCTGCACCAACACAAGTGCGAAAAGTGGTTTTTCAACACTAACACAAGTGCGTAAAGTGGTTTTTCAACACTACCACAAGTGCGAAAAGTGGTGTTTCAACACTAACACATGTGCGAAAAGTGGTTTCTCCACACTAATACAAGTGCAAAAGTGGTTTGTCAACACTAACACAAGTGCGAAAAGTGGTTTTTCAACACTAACACAAGTGCGAAAAGTGGTTTTTCAACACTATCACAAGTGCAAAAAGTGTTTTTTCCACACTAATACAAGTGCAAAAGTGGTTTCCTGCACCAACACAAGTGCGAAAAGTGGTTTTTCCACACTAATACAAGTGCAAAAGTGGTTTCCTGCACCAACACAAGTGCGAAAAGTGGTTTTTCAACACTAACACAAGTGCGAAAAGTGGTTTTTCAACACTAACACAAGTGCGAAAAGTGGTTTTTCCACACTAATACAAGTGCAAAAGTGGTTTCCTGCACCAACACAAGTGCGAAAAGTGGTTTTTCAACACTAACACAAGTGCGAAAAGTGGTTTTTCAACACTAACACAAGTGCGAAAAGTGGTTTTTCAACACTAACACAAGTGCGAAAAGTGGTTTTCCACACTAATACAAGTGCAAAAGTGGTTTCCTGCACCAACACAAGTGCGAAAAGTGGTTTTTCAACACTAACACAAGTGCGAAAAGTGGTTTTTCAACACTATCACAAGTGCAAAAAGTGTTTTTTCCACACTAATACAAGTGCAAAAGTGGTTTCCTGCACCAACACAAGTTCGAAAAGTGGTTTTTCAACACTAACACAAGTGCAAAAAGTGGTTTTTCAACACTAACACAAGTGCGAAAAGTGGTTTTTCCACACTAATACAAGTGCAAAAGTGGTTTCCTGCACCAACACAAGTGCGAAAAGTGGTTTTTCAACACTAACACAAGTGCGAAAAGTGGTTTTTCAACACTAACACAAGTGCGAAAAGTGGTTTTTCCACACTAATACAAGTGCAAAAGTGGTTTCCTGCACCAACACAAGTGCGAAAAGTGGTTTTTCAACACTAACACAAGTGCGAAAAGTGGTTTTTCAACACTATCACAAGTGCAAAAAGTGTTTTTTCCACACTAATACAAGTGCAAAAGTGGTTTCCTGCACCAACACAAGTGCGAAAAGTGGTTTTTCAACACTAACACAAGTGCGTTAAGTGGTTTTTCAACACTACCACAAGTGCGAAAAGTGGTTTTTCAACACTAACACATGTGCAAAAAGTGGTTTTCCACACTAATACAAGTGCAAAAGTGGTTTTTCAACACTATCACTAGTGCAAAAAGTGTTTTTTCCACACTAATACAAGTGCAAAAGTGGTTTCCTGCACCAACACAAGTGCGAAAAGTGGTTTTTCAACACTAACACAAGTGCGAAAAGTGGTTTTTCAACACTAACACAAGTGCGAAAAGTGGTTTCCTGCACCAACACAAGTGCGAAAAGTGGTTTTTCAACACTAACACAAGTGCGAAAAGTGGTTTTTCAACACTAACACAAGTGCGAAAAGTGGTTTTTCAACACTAACACAAGTGCGAAAAGTGGTTTTTCCACACTAATACAAGTGCAAAAGTGGTTTTCTGCACCAACACAAGTGCGAAAAGTGGTTTTTCAACACTAACAAAAGTGCGAAAAGTGGTTTTTCAACACTATCACAAGTGCAAAAAGTGTTTTTTCCACACTAATACAAGTGCAAAAGTGGTTTCCTGCACCAACACAATTGCGAAAAGTGGTTTTTCAACACTAACACAAGTGCGAAAAGTGGTTTTTCAACACTAACACAGGTGCGAAAAGTGGTTTTCCACACCAATACAAGTGCAAAAGTGGTTTCCTGCACCAACACAAGTGCGAAAAGTGGTTTTTCAACACTAACACAAGTGCGAAAAGTGGTTTTTCAACACTATCACAAGTGCAAAAAGTGTTTTTTCCACACGAATACAAGTGCAAAAGTGGTTTCCTGCACCAACACAAGTGCGAAAAGTGGTTTTTCAACACTAACACAAGTGCGAAAAGTGGTTTTTCAACACTAACACAAGTGCGAAAAGTGGTTTTTCAACACTAACACAAGTGCGAAAAGTGGTTTTTCCACACTAATACAAGTGCAAAAGTGATTTCCTGCACCAACACAAGTGCGAAAATTGGTTTTTCAACACTAACACAATTGCGAAAAGTGGTTTTTCAACACTATCACAAGTGCAAAAAGTGGTTTTCCACACTAATACAAGTGCAAAAGTGGTTTCCTGCACCAACACAAGTGCGAAAAGTGGTTTGTCAACACTAACACAAGTGCGAAAAGTGGTTTCTCAACACTAACACAAGTGCGAAATGTGGTTTTTCAACACCAACGCAAGTGTGAAAAGTGGTTTTTCAACACTAACACAAGTGCGAAAAGTGGTTTTTCAACGCTATCATTAGTGCAAAAAGTGTTTTTTCCACACTAATACAAGTGCAAAAGTGGTTTCCTGCACCAACACAAGTGTGAAAAGTGGTTTTTCAACACTAACACAAGTGCGAAAAGTGGTTTTTCAACACTAACACAAGTGCGAAAAGTGGTTTTTCCACACTAATACAAGTGCAAAAGTGGTTTCCTGCACCAAAACAAGTGCGAAAAGTGGTTGTTCAACACTAACACAAGTGCGAAAAGTGGTTTTTCCACACCAACACAAGTGCGAAAAGTGGTTTTTCCACACTAATACAAGTGCAAAAGTGGTTTCCTGCATCAACACAAGTGCGAAAAGTGGTTTTTCAACACTAACACAAGTGCGAAAAGTGGTTTTTCAACACTAACACAAGTGCGAAAAGTGGTTTTTCAACACTAACACAAGTGCGAAAAGTGGTTTTTCCACACTAATACAAGTGCAAAAGTGGTTTCCTGCACCAACACAAGTGCGAAAAGTGGTTTTTCAACACTAACACAAGTGCGAAAAGTGGTTTTTCAACACTATCACAAGTGCAAAAAGTGTTTTTTCCACACTAATACAAGTGCAAAAGTGGTTTCCTGCACCAACACAAGTGCGAAAAGTGGTTTTTCAACACTAACACAAGTGCGAAAAGTGGTTTTTCCACACTAATACAAGTGCAAAAGTGGTTTCCTGCACCAACACAAGTGCGAAAAGTGGTTTTTCAACACTAACATAAGTGCGAAAAGTGGTTTTTCAACACTAACACAAGTGCGAAAACTGGTTTTTCAACACTAACACAAG
Organism: Myxine glutinosa; assembly: GCF_964187855.1. Classification (NCBI taxonomy): domain Eukaryota; kingdom Metazoa; phylum Chordata; class Myxini; order Myxiniformes; family Myxinidae; genus Myxine; species Myxine glutinosa. The sequence continues at coordinate 153,768 of NW_027617011.1, forward strand.
TGCAAAAAGTGGTTTTTCCACACTAATACAAGTGCAAAAGTGGTTTCCTGCACCAACACAAGTGCGAAAAGTGGTTTTTCAACACTAACACAAGTGCGAAAAGTGGTTTTTCCACACTAATACAAGTGCAAAAGTGGTTTCCTGCACCAACACAAGTGCGAAAAGTGGTTTTTCAACACTAACACAAGTGCGAAAAGTGGTTTTTCAACACTAACACAAGTGCGAAAAGTGGTTTTCCACACTAATACAAGTGCAAGAGTGGTTTCCTGCACCAACACAAGTGCGAAAAGTGGTTTTTCAACACTAACACAAGTGCGAAAAGTGGTTTTTCAACACTAACACAAGTGCGAAAAGTGGTTTTTCAACACTAACACAAGTGCAAAAAGTGGTTTTCCACACTAATACAAGTGCAAAAGTGGTTTCCTGCACCAACACAAGTGCGAAAAGTGGTTTTTCAACACTAACACAAGTGCGAAAAGTGGTTTTTCAACACTATCACAAGTGCAAAAAGTGTTTTTTCCACACTAATACAAGTGCAAAAGTGGTTTCCTGCACCAACACAAGTTCGAAAAGTGGTTTTTCAACACTAACACAAGTGCGAAAAGTGGTTTTTCAACACTAACACAAGTGCGAAAAGTGGTTTTTCCACACTAATACAAGTGCAAAAGTGGTTTCCTGCACCAATACAAGTGCGAAAAGTGGTTTTTCAACACTAACACAAGTGCGAAAAGTGGTTTTTCAACACTAACACAAGTGCGAAAAGTGGTTTTTCCACACTAATACAAGTGCAAAAGTGGTTTCCTGCACCAACACAAGTGCGAAAAGTGGTTTTTCAACACTAACACAAGTGCGAAAAGTGGTTTTTCAACACTATCACAAGTGCAAAAAGTGTTTTTTCCACACTAATACAAGTGCAAAAGTGGTTTCCTGCACCAACACAAGTGCGAAAAGTGGTTTTTCAACACTAACACAAGTGCGTTAAGTGGTTTTTCAACACTACCACAAGTGCGAAAAGTGGTTTTTCAACACTAACACATGTGCAAAAAGTGGTTTTCCACACTAATACAAGTGCAAAAGTGGTTTTTCAACACTATCACTAGTGCAAAAAGTGTTTTTTCCACACTAATACAAGTGCAAAAGTGGTTTCCTGCACCAACACAAGTGCGAAAAGTGGTTTTTCAACACTAACACAAGTGCGAAAAGTGGTTTTTCAACACTAACACAAGTGCGAAAAGTGGTTTTTCCACACTAATACAAATGCAAAAGTGGTTTCCTGCACCAACACAAGTGTGAAAAGTGGTTCTTCAACACTAACACAAGTGCGAAAAGTGGTTTTTCAACACTAACACAAGTGCGAAAAGTGGTTTTTCCACACTAATACAAGTGCAAAAGTGGTTTCCTGCACCAACACAAGTGCGAAAAGTGGTTTTTCAACACCAACACAAGTGCGAAAAGTGTTTTTTCAACACTAACACAAGTGCGAAAAGTGGTTTTTCAACACTATCACAAGTGCAAAAAGTGTTTTTTCCACACTAATAAAAGTGCAAAAGTGGTTTCCTGCACCAACACAAGTGCGAAAAGTGGTTTTCAACACTAACACAAGTGCGACAAAGTGGTTTTTCAACACTAACATAAGTGCGAAAAGTGGTTTTTCCACACTAATACAAGTGCAAAAGTGGTTTCCTGCACCAACACAAGTGCGAAAAGTGGTTTTTCAACACTAACACAAGTGTGAAAAGTGGTTTTTCAACACTATCACAAGTGCAAAAAGTGTTTTTTCCACACTAATACAAGTGCAAAAGTGGTTTCCTGCACCAACACAAGTGCGAAAAGTGGTTTTTCAACACTAACACAAGTGCGAAAAGTGGTTTTTCAACACTATCACAAGTGCAAAAAGTGTTTTTTCCACACTAATACAAGTGCAAAAGTGGTTTCCTGCACCAACACAAGTGCGAAAAGTGGTTTTTCAACACTAACACAAGTGCGAAAAGTGTTTTTTCACACTAATACAAGTGCAAAAGTGGTTTCCTGCACCAACACAAGTGTGAAAAGTGGTTTTTCAACACTAACACAAGTGCGAAAAGTGGTTTTTCCACACTAATACAAGTGCGAAAAGTGGTTTTGAACACTAACACAAGTGCGAAAAGTGGTTTTTCAACACTAACACAAGTGCGAAAAGTGGTTTTTCAACACTAACACAAGTGCGAAAAGTGGTTTTTCCACACTAATACAAGTGCAAAAGTGGTTTCCTGCACCAACACAAGTGCGAAAAGTGGTTTTTCAACACCAACACAAGTGCGAAAAGTGGTTTTTCAACACTAACACAAGTGTGAAAAGTGGTTTTTCAACACTAACACAAGTGCGAAAAGTGGTTTTTCAACACTAACACAAGTGCGAAAAGTGGTTTTTCCACACTAATACAAGTGCAAAGGTGGTTTCCTGCACCAACACAAGTGCGAAAAGTGGTTTTTCAACACCAACACAAGTGCGAAAAGTGGTTTTTCAACACTAACACAAGTGCGAAAGTGGTTTTTCAACACTATCACAAGTGCAAAAAGTGTTTTTTCCACACTAATACAAGTGCAAAAGTGGTTTCCTGCACCAACACAAGTGCGAAAAGTGGTTTTTCAACACTAACACAAGTGTGAAAAGTGGTTTTTTAACACTACCACAAGTGCGAAAAGTGGTTTTTCCACACTAATACAAGTGCAAAAGTGGTTTCCTGCACCAACACAAGCGCAAAAAGTGGTTTTTCAACACTAACACAAGTGCGAAAAGTGGTTTTTCCACACTAATACAAGTGCAAAAGTGGTTTCCTGCACCAACACATGTGCGAATAGTGTTTCCTGCACCAACACAAGTGCAAAAAGTGGTTTTTCAACACTAACACAAGTGCGAAAAGTGGTTTTTCAACACAAACACAAGTGCGAAAAGTGGTTTTTCAACACTAACACAAGTGCGAAAAGTGGTTTTTCAACACTAACACAAGTGCGAAAAGTGGTTATTCCACACTAATACAAGTGCAAAAGTGGTTTCCTGCACCAACACAAGTGCGAAAAGTGGTTTTTCAACACCAACACAAGTGCGAAAAGTGGTTTATCAACACTAACACAAGTGCGAAAAGTGGTTTTTCAACACTATCAGAAGTGCAAAAAGTGTTTTTTCCACACTAATACAAGTGCAAAAGTGGTTTCCTGCACCAACACAAGTGCGAAAAGTGGTTTTTCAACACTAACACAAGTGCGACAAAGTGGTTTTTCAACAATAACATAAGTGCGAAAAGTGGTTTTTCCACACTAATACAAGTGCAAAAGTGGTTTCCTGCACCAACACAAGCGCAAAAAGTGGTTTTTCAACACTAACACAAGTGCAAAAAGTGGTTTTTCCACACTAATACAAGTGCAAAAGTGGTTTCCTGCACCAACACATGTGCGAATAGTGGTTTCCTGCACCAACACAAGTGCGAAAAGTGGTTTTTCAACACTAACACAAGTGCGAAAAGTGGTTTTCAACACAAACACAAGTGCGAAAAGTGGTTTTTCAACACTAACACAAGTGCGAAAAGTGGTTTTTCCACACTAATACAAGTGCAAAAGTGGTTTCCTGCACCAACACAAGTGCGAAAGTGGTTTTTCAACACCAACACAAGTGCGAAAAGTGGTTTTTCAACACTAACACAAGTGCGAAAAGTCGTTTTTCAACACTATCAAAGTGCAAGTTCAAAGTGCAAAAGTGTTTTTTCCACACTAATACAAGTGCAAAAGTGGTTTCCTGCACCAACACAAGTGCGAAAAGTGGTTTTTCAACACTAACACAAGTGCGACAAAGTGGTTTTCAACAATAACATAAGTGCGAAAAGTGGTTTTTCCACATTAATACAAGTGCAAAAGTGGTTCCTGCACCAACACAAGTGCGAAAAGTGGTTTTTCAACACTAACACAAGTGCGAAAAGTGGTTTTTCAACACTATCACAAGTGCAAAAAGTGTTTCACTAATACAAGTGCAAAAGGTTTCCTGCACAACACAAGTGCGAAAAGTGGTTTTTCAACACTAACACAAGTGCGAAAAGTGGTTTTTCAACACTAACACAAGTGCGAAAAGTGGTTTTTCACACTAATACAAGTGCAAAAGTGGTTTTCGCACCAACACAAGTGCGAAAGTGGTTTTCTCAACAGACTTACACAAGTGCGAAAAGTGGTTTTTCAACACTAACACAAGTGCGAAAAGTGTTTTTCCACACTAATACAAGTGCAAAAGTGGTTTCTGCACCAACACAAGTGCGAAAAGTGGTTTTCAACACTAACAAAGTGCGAAAAGTGGTTTTTCAACACTATCACAAGTGCAAAAGTGTTTTTTCCACACTAATACAAGTGCAAAGTGTTTCCTGCACCAACACAAGTGCGAAAAGTGGTTTTTCAACACTAACACAAGTGCGAAAAGTGGTTTTTCAACACTAACAGTGCGAAAGTGGTTTTTCCACACCAATACAAGTGCAAAAGTGGTTTCCTGCACAACACAAGTGCGAAAAGTGGTTTTTCAACACTTACACAAGTGCGAAAAGTGGTTTTCAACACTATCACAAGTGCAAAAAGTGTTTTTCACACGAATACAAGTGCAAAAGTGTTTCCTGCACCAACACAAGTGCGAAAAGTGGTTTTCAACACTAACACAAGTGCGAAAAGTGGTTTTTCAACACCTAAACACAAGTGCGAACAAGAAAGTGGTTTTTCACACCACTTAACACAAGTGCGAAAAGTGGTTTTTTTCCACACTAACTACATGTGCAAAAGTGATCTTCCTGCACCAACACAAGTGCGAAAATTGGTTTTTCAACACTAACACAAGTGCGAAAAGTGTTTTTCAACACTATCACAAGTGCAAAAAGTGGTTTTCCACACTAATACAAGTGCTAAAGTGGTTTCCTGCACAACAAGTGCGAAAAGTGTTAGTCAACTAACACAAGTGCGAAAAGTGTTTTTCAACCACTAACACAGTGCGAAAAGTGTTTTTCAACACTATCACAAGTAGCAAAAAGTGGTTTTCAACACTACCACAGTGCGAAAAGTTGTTTTTCAACACTAACACATGTGCGAAAGTGGTTTCTCCACACTAATACAAGTGCAAAAGTGGTTTTCAACGCTATCATTAGTGCAAAGATGTTTTTTCCACACTAATACAAGTGCAAAAGTGGT